>NW_028275167.1:13131939-13141939 GCF_013281855.1 Momordica charantia | reverse complement strand
TCGAAGATCGGTGACTGCAAGAAAAGGGCCTAGCTAAGGCGCCAACTATTTAGTCATATTCATGCCCTTCTCCCAAGAGTGGAAGAAAAGGCTACCGACTTGGCCTACTTTGACTACGCTATTCTTCCCATTTCGAAAGAAGAAGAAGGGGAACCCCTAGAACCTGGCAAAGTCGACAACAGATTCAATAGCTGGGGATCTTGCTAACAATGAAACTCCTAACCAACAATCATATAACCGGGGATCCTCTCCTCCCTTCTGGCCATTGAAAGCATTCCAATTGTTCTTAGGATTCGTTCAAAAGAGCATTTCCCTAATCTTCTAATGCCATGCCCTGAGTCCTAATCTCCTAATGCCCGTACTCCAACAGCTAAATGGCATCGCTGATTTTCTTCCCCTTCAAAGATCGGATTCTTCCTCTCGGGTTCCTTCACTTAGAGTAGTGAATCCAGTGAAAGCCGAAGACTAAGAAGAAGGTACGGAAGCCGGGAAAACGACTGAATACGATAACGAGACCATTCACAGCGGAACAAGAAGAATCACAGTCGACTCAACTTGAGCTATCGAGTCAGTAGCTGCCTTTAGAGCTGGGATAAGTAGGGTGGGTAGCAGCTAAGATTAACTAAAAGGACTCTCCTCAACCCTCAACCTAGACATAGAACTCCTAGCTCTGGAGCGGATTTCATTTCTTCTTTTTAACAGCTACCGACTCTTCTCCTCGCTCACGGAACTCCCCCAACCGAGTCTCAGGTCCCAGTCTCAGGTCAAGAGAGAAGAGCGATGGCATACCTTGAGTCACTCGCTTCCATTGGGCGAACTTTCATCAGTTTTCTTTCCTTCTTTCTGCTTTTATGGTAAAATGAACCTGCTTATCACAGTTAGTTCGATTTTCTTTGATCCTCATCTCGTTCAGTCTTGATGGCTGCTAGTTCCTTTATTACGTCGTTCAGTTCAAAGAGTCATTCTGGCATCTGCTTTCAATGCTTGCTAGTAAACTGTGGTTGTCTCTTTGAGACCGTCTCTTCAACTTCTTTGAGTGCTTTTTAGTAATACGATACGTTGTGAAGAGTCGATTCAACAAGAGGAATCAGAGCTTCTCCCTCTGGTCACTTCGCTACTTTGAGAACTGCGAGAGCAGAATCCGAAGAAGACTTTCAGATGTCACTAGCTTTCCTTCCTAACTAAAGGACGGGATCTGATTCTTTATAATAGTTACCACCTCTTCTTCACATAAAACCATTCGTTCAGAGTCGTGCAGATAGGCCCCTCCCCAATGCTCTTATTCCTACTTGCGGATTCTCTCTTTACTAATAAAGGAAAGAAAGCCTTAATTAAGGCCCTTTCTTTCGGGCGATGATTCGATTCTTCTTAGCTTGGCCATTCGATTAAGGTTCTTTCGATCGAGAAAGAGAAAGAGAACTCTTATTCATCCGGAAGTGACTGAACTCCCTTTTGAGCTAACTGCATCGGTTATGCCGACAACAACATATTCTCTAGCAAAAGAAATGACCTAGACTAGACCTCTTCTACCGCATCAAGAGGAAATCCCGATCCCGCATTTGAGAAAGTTTAGCTATGCCCACAGCTCTTTCAAAGGAAAGCAGTCTTCTCAAGAAGAAAGTCACAGTCACACCGCTAATAGGCGGAAGAAGAGATTCCCAGCTACTGACTCTAATAAGACTAATAGCCGTACCGCAGAAAGAAGGTCAACCTCACCCCAGGTAATCACCGCTTTCTTCCCCTCAGGTCAAAGAGTAAGAACTCGCTTTCGAGCTAACCTTACATGGAGCTACCTGCCAACAAGCAACAAGAGTTCTCATTCAAGGCAAACTAAGCATTCGTTCGGAGTTGACAAGGGAGAGGGCTTACTTTCCTATATTATGTTCTGATGGATAGGCTGGCTGCACTCCCTTTGAGGTAAGAACTGTTCCTTTTGATTCAATTGCAAGAAAACAACCTCTTTTTAGAGTTTGATACGAACACTAAGCCAAACAGTCTATTTATACGGATTCCTAAAAAATGAAAAAATAGACTATTATAATATATGACAGAAGCATCACCATCACTCTGTCTGTAGGCTGTTGGATGCCCTTCTTCCTGGCAAGATCAGATCAAGAATAGCCAAAGGCTAGGAAAGCACAGTCAGACTAGTGCCACGCCCAAAGCACCAAGACTGCTTATTCCGCTAAAACAGTAAAGAGACAAGACCTCTTATGCCGGAAAAGTAAGAAAGTCAAGTGCTAACGTGCAGCTCCCATTCCTCCACCAAGAGAAAGCCTAAGAGAAGACCATGCTACCAGTCCTAGCTGGCACCGAAGCCAAGGGAAAGCATTTGAACAAGAGGAATGAAAGAAGAGCTTATTCGTATTCAATGCGGGACGACCCAGCCTCCCAGATCCGCATCAGCGAGTGGTGTGACGACGACCAACTTGATTTAAAATAACGATTTGAATGTAATGACTCGGGAAAAGAGAAAGCAGTTCTGCTTTCTCTTTTATATGATATGAGAGGACGGCTGCCACTTCCTTATTACCATTTAGACAATCTCCGATCCTTACTAGACGTTATAGGGGTCAGGAGATTCTTATTAGTGGAAAATAGCCCTAGCGTCATTCACTCCCGGTGAAATAGCAGCTACGCCCCTTGGTCCCGAGCCTTTGAACTAATCCGAGTCTCTTGAGCTCTTTATGGCAGCTAGTCTAGATCGATTCCTAAGAGGATTGGAAAATCTTTCTTTGTTAAGACAGAGGAGAGATTTTCAATTCTAGAGAAAAGCAAGGTTTGGAACCCCCTAACCCAGACCAGGATGCGCCTTTCTCCCTAAGCCTAGAAGCAAGTCAAGCGGTAAGAAAACCCATATCCCTTTCGTGCGTGTTTTTTTGATGATATCGTTTTCTAAGATAGGACAGGTCAGGGGCAGGTGTCTTCGATATGCGATATCCGAGACTCTTTCTCAAGTAGGTATGAGATATCCGGTATGCGATGCGAGATGCGCTTTCCGAACAGGCTATATTGCTTTATATCTCTGTCCTTTCCGTCCTCCCGGGCTGGGCTCTCGCGTGTCCGGGGTCCGATCAGATCAACCAGCGACCGGTTTACAGAACAAGGAGTTAAGCAAGGGCCAGGAGATTGATAGAAGAACCTGGCCGAAGCTTGACTAAAAAGGGCTTGTGTTCAACTCCGCGGGTTGGCTGGTTGGAAGGGATTGCTTTCTGCCGTCTGTTTTTCCCTTCGAGATCTTCTCTTAGCAAAGTAGGTTCAAGTCACACTTTTGGCTTGCTACAAGCTGGGCTCAGGGACTGCAGTCAGCCGCTTCCCCTGTAGTCGTCAGCTCGTTCTTGACAGATCCGATCGGGTGTTCATAATCTGGAGTAAAAGGATTCGAACCTTTGCATGCCGGTACCAAAAACCGATGCCTTACCACTTGGCTATACTCCATACGGCCTTGTTTTGGACGGTAGAACGGGGAGAGGGGGAAGGGAGAAGCAGGGCTCGAAGAACGAGCCGAGCCGTGCAAGAACGCGGGGATATAGCAAGTAAGCAGCAAGATTCTCTCTTGTTGACCGACTACAACAAGCTCGCGACTCTAATAGAAACAAACGGTAAGCTCTCCTCTGTTCTATTTGCTTGCAATGCTATACCTATCAAAGTTGGCGAACGCTTCTGTAACCTTAGACTCGTTACGCTGTTCGACTGAACTCGTTGGCTCCGCGTCCACCGAAAGTAGGTTACCTTCGTCACCGTCAGCATTTGGTACTCTCTCGATAGCTTCTCTCGTTCACTTCAAGCCTTTGGTGTAATGACCCGTAAGCCCTTCAGAAATAAAAACATCAAAAAAAGAAATGGTTGCGGGAACCGACGGTGACGAAGGTAACCGGGCCGATGCGGCCGGTTACCGGGAACCGCAAGGTTGCAAGGTTCCCAGGAAACGACGTTCCCTTTGTAAAGTCGACCTTTTGATAACTAATTAGAGTTGACATGAAATGGATCACGGAAGAAGACGTATCTGATGAATGAATGATTCAATCCCCTCCCACCCACACGGGTTCTTCGATTCTATTGAAGGGGTTCCCCTTCTTCTATGTGAGGTGGGGCGTACGTCAGAGCGGAACCTATCTCGAACGCGGAGCGCCGGCTCCGGCCGCCGATACAGTTACCAGCTCTGACCATTGCCGCCTATAGATATGGGAGGTAGGCGAAGGTAGCTTGCTTCTCTTCTCCTAGGCTACCAGCACATGTGACTCGGGAAGAAAAGGCAGCGAGCGGTTCTTCGCTTAGTAGAGCTACCGGCCGCCGGACGACGACCGCTTCTTGTTCTCGCCCAGCCGCTTCTTTTGATTTGTTGATTATTATTTCCTAGACTCAAGAAGAAGCTCCTGAATCAGCGCAGGGCCAAATCAGCTGCAGGAGAACTGTACTAACCTGCCGCCGGTGACTTTCTCAGGGCTCCGCAGGAGAAGAAAGAAGGTCCGGGTCAAATTTCTAATGAAGCGAAGGTCCCCCTTAGTTACTCCCTATTCTCTCTTAAAGCTTTATAAAGCTCTAAGAGAAAGGGTTGGTTAAGAACTATTGACTGTAAACCATAGCAGTTACAGTCACTCAATGGAAATGTTCGCCTTTGGAATGAAGATGGATGAGCAGGCACTTGAACCTGGAACTGATGAAATTCGGGGGAAACATGGAACCGGTCACTATACTGGGGGGGCGAGACATGACCGCGACTTAAGATTCAAGTACCGTTGAAAAGACCAAAGGAACGGGGGGAATGACTACCTGTAATAAAGCACAGGCTAATACGAGCCGACCAGAAGAAGCAAGGCTTAGATTACCAGATCCTGGACACAATCTTCCTAGAAATGGAGAGCCCCTTGCCTCGCCTTTTCTAGCCTCTCCTTCTTGCTTGCTTACCTAGCTCTTGTCTTAGTGACTCTTCCTCTTTTCTAGGTTTTTTTCTGGTTAAAACGGTCGATTTTTCATTTGCCAATGAATTGGATCCGCCCCGATTTGATCAATAATGGGATTCTTGGCTAGAAGAAAGGTTCTGTGACATGGACGCCCTGCCCAACTAACTCGGTCGGTTGGCCCACCTAACAGATGATGAGATTCTCGATCGATTTGATCGAATTTGGAAAAGTCTTTCTCACTATTCATTCTATTCGAGATAGGGGGGAGCTTTCGATCAAGATGTTCTCGCCTCCCCTGTTCGGGCTCTCGCTCGAATCGGAACCTTTATGCGTTGGTAGGCTTTCGACTCAATCTAATAGCCTACCTATCGGGCGCCAATAAAAGAGAAAGTTTTCGCATGGGCTCATCATCTGATGCAGAACGGATTTCATAACCACCATCCATCACCAATCACATTCCACATCCCACTTCAAACTTTTCGATTCCTCGGGGGGACTCCTCTATTCTATTTCGAGAAAGGCATTCCAGCTTCAAAGGCAGGTGAGCCGGGTCAGGAAGGAGTTTGACTGCTGGGATGGGATCGGATCCATCCTACTCGAAGCACTCCACCACGAATAAGAGTATTCGGGTTGGATAGGCAGTCGAGATAGGAACTCCTATCTGTAGGGCGGGCTTTCAAGACAGAGATGCACTACTCCATCTGGAAAGAGCTTTCCCTCGTGGAGAAAGAGAAGAACACCTTATTTAAAGGTAAGGCCAGAAGGGAGTCAAAAATCCATAGAAAAAATCCCTTCCCGGCCGACGGGACTCTACGTCTGGGTCTTATTCCATCTCAAACTCGGATTAGGAAGAGTGCCCTTGAACTACAGATCAATCATAATACACAATACAAAAAAATCAATCGATTCTCCTGCCGGCGAGAAAGAAAAAAAAGGGGGGGGGAAGAGGAGATTCAGGATAGTCACTCCACTCCATATCTCGTGAACACAGATTCTTGTTTCATTTTCAATTCCTTTCGTGCGTGTTTTTTTGATGATATCGTTTTCTAAGATAGGACAGGTCAGGGGCAGGGAGAAGGGCTTCTTCTGCTTTACAACCGGAATAAGGAACCTTAGAATGAACCCTACCTGTCGATCAAAAAATGGGATTGGAGAGGACCACCTGCGGGAGGATCAGAAAGATTTTTATGGAATGTCCTACTCCTGCCCGAGCTTTCCGATCAACCAATCCCCTAATTTCAGGGGCATCTCTTTCTTAGGTAGGGCCAGGGATCCCTAATTAGTCGAATGAGCCTATCCCTCTGGCCTATCATTGTTGGGTCGATCCGGCTGGCGGCTCCTGCATCTCCTGCGTCTCCATGGGGGCCCTTCATACAAGTTTGTTGCTAGGAGTCCCTCTAGTCGAATCTCTCATCAATAGAAGTTTACTGACTGACCTGGCTCTTCAATCGACGATCTACTGCTCCCTCTTAGTTGCAGATGCCCATGCTTTGATTCGAAAGCCCTAGCCTGAATCCCCAGTAAGATCGGAGTATGGAATTCCTCCTCCCTTCAGTCCTGTTTGAACCCGTCCCAGCAACGAAAACCCTCCTACTGCAAGGTGAGGCTCTGCCCGCCCTTCCCTTCTCCGTCAATCCACTCCGGGTCGGGTCGGAGGAGCTGCTAGTCCAACTTCTTGAGCAGCCGAGATATTGAACAACGAACATTTGATGGAATTCCTTGCCTCACCCTGAGATGAGAGGGAAGGTCGATTTGACTCGAATCCTGGACCTGATCTTTAATCCTACACCGGTTAATGATGCGATGGGAGAAGTTTCTCTTTTGTCATTTTTTCATCAATGCTGGCCCAGTCGAGGCTCGTCCATGCCCAATCCCAATGGACAAACCTTCGATCCGATCTGCCCCTAGCTCTATAATCCACCCGTCTTCCCTAGTCCCTGAAAGCCCTCCTCTCCTGGGCCTAGCCCTCTTTCTCAACTCGAGTCTGAAGTTCAGCGGCTTTCATCGTTGACGAACACCTGCGCTAATAAGACAAAGAAGTGGGGGTCTATGCCTTCCTTGAATGAATCAGTAACAACTCATTAGTGGAATGAGGGATCAAGAGACAGATAGGGTGGGAATGGCCTATCAATCATTGGTGGACCTTCCCTTTCACCGGTCACGGAGCTCTCAACTGAGTTGTTTAGGTTCTGGAATTCCATCTCTAGTTGGGGGTTTCGGTTCGAAGGTTAGAAAATGTATGTGGTGCGGGTTCATCTCTCTCGACCAGTTCAGGTGAAAGGGAAGGGTGATCGAGGGGACCCAGACGTCGAGATCTCTTCTCTATGGCGGGAGGTTTATTTCGTCTCGACGAGTGTGTTGGGGGGGCCAGAGAGGGAGTACCTATGCCTCTGAATCGATAGGATGACCATTCGTTGCAGTCGTAGGCGAAGGAGACAAGGGCGAGGCACCGAACATGTTCTATCCTCAACCTCCATCCGTCATGTGGAATCTCAATCCGCTTTTCCTATTCACTAGTACACTGCGCGCTAAAACAAAACGGGAAGCCCCTTTCTTATTATTAGGTTGATTGGTTTGGAACCCTATACAAGGGGCTGCTTGCAGCTCGCCCCTATTTCTAAGGGGGCTTATGCACTCTACTCGTTACCACTAAACGACGAAGCCAAGAAAGAGCGGAAGGAGGGACTTGAACCCTCAACCTCAGCCTTGGCAAGGCTATGCTCTACCATTAAGCTATTTCCGCCAGCTACGGTAGTGGCGAAGCACTACTGAGCAATTCACGTATCACGTCGAGACGGACGACTTATGTTTTTCCGCCGGACCACACTCGTCGACCTCCGATCGAGCTACGAGCACGAGTAGGTAGGCGGCTAGGGGGGAGGGGCGGCTGGGCTGCCTTTTCAATCAATCTCCGGCCGCCCCCTAATTACTAGACCAACCTGGTGCGAGTTGTAAGGAGTCTTGGTCTCGAGTCGAGCTGGGGCGTCATTTCATTCTCGTAACGGGAGTGAGTGCACCGCAAGACCAGACAAGTGACTCCCTCGCCTCCCAGCGGCGGTCTTTAAAGTTAAGTCATTTCCTAAGCTAAGAAAGAAAAATCCTCTTATTCTACGATAATCCAAGCAGCAGCTCCATGAGTCCGCTCGGAACCAGTCGATTCCTGAGCCATTCGTTCTCCCCTCTCGGTTGGCGTTTGCCAGCCACTAGAGCAAGTAAGAGAACAATCAGTGAATGAACAACAAGAACCCCAGATTTTGACCGGATTGTACACCTTTGTGTCTGGCTATGTATATGGATGTGCATAAAGAAGGGACGGGACATCTCTCTCCTTTTTTTTGGGGGGGGGAATCGAGAGGGAATAAGCTGCAGCGGCGCACCTCACGAACTTCTTACTGAGGCAGTACCATCCTATAGGCAGGCATTAGCGAGTGTTTGGATGCACGTGTTTTGTTCATATTCCTGCGCAGTTAAGAGAAAAATTGTCCCCAAGGCCACCGCTTGTTTCTTTCTTGGATATGCTCAGTCCGGGTATAGATGCTATGACGTGAAATCCAAGAGATGAAGATTATCCTTGAATGTTCTCTTTAATGAGGTCGCCTCATATTTTCTTTAACCTAATTAATCAGCCCCGGGGGAGAATGGTGATGGAGATGTATTGCGGCCTTCTCCTGTTCATCAACTCGAACCTCATTCTTCTGCAGTTGATGTTACGGATCAGCCCCACTCTTCAGGCCAGCAGCTTTGCTCAGCATCTTCTGCCGATTGTCAGCCTGTTCAGTTGACCTCAGAGGATTCCAGTCACCCGGCACAGCATCTTTCTTCTCGGCGGCGAAACCATTATGTTGCCCAGGCTAGGACTACTCCAGAAGATCAGCAGTCGGGACCAGTTGCTTCCCTTCCAGTCGCTTCCTCAGATTCTGGATCCCTCTCTCAGGTTCGTCGATCCTCTCGACGTTTCTTATCCCGTTGCAGAATTTTTTTCTTATTTTAGAAAGAGTTTTTCCCAAAACATCGAGCTTACCTCATGTCAGTTCAATCTTCTCATGAACCTTAATCATTTGCTTCAGCCTGAAATCATTCTTGCTGGAGAGATGCTATGCAGGAAGAAGGAAAAAAAGAATAAATAAGACTTAGTCTCATTGCCTGCAGGGAAACAAGCCATTGGCTGCAAGTAGATTTACAAGATCAAGCATAAAGCATATGGCTCGCTAGAGAGATACAAAGCTAGCTAAAGGATTCCTTCCAAAATCTTGAGTCGACCCCCTTGATAGGGGAAACATTTGCCCGCTAAAATGACCACCATTCGTGGCATTCTTGCCTTGGCTGCAATCAAAAAGTTGCCCTTATTTCAATCAACTTGACGTGAAGAATGCCTTTCAACAACATAAGGGAAGCGGGGATCCGCAAGAATCTGTTTCTATTCAGCCTCCTCCAACTCCAGGCTGATCTTCTCCTAGGAATCCTAACTTGGTATGCAAGCTCAAGAAAGCGATTTACGGATCTATATGCTTCGATTGGCTAAAGCAGGCACCAAGAGCTAAGAAGGGGGCCTGCTTGAAGAAATTTAGCTCGTTTCTCACTGCTTTATTTTGGATAAAGGGTTCCGGCTACAGTGGAACCGTGCGGATTCTGACATTTTGTTTGTCGACGTCATGGTCGTTGCCTCATCCTTCTTTTATACGTTGACGACAACATTCTCACCGGGAATGAATGAATGATTCTTCTCTTTTATTCGATTTCATCAAGGAGCTTGACAACCAATTTGTCTCTTTCATCCGCTGTATTACTTTCTCGGCATGGAGGTATCTCGCTCCACCTCTGAACTTCGCCTAACCCAAACAAAGTATACTCAAAAATGGAATTCTTATCTCGTCGAGACTGCCCTGCGCTACGCCTATATCTCCAGGTGCCAAGCTATCCGCCCCTACTCAACTAAAAAAAAGGCAGGCTGCCCTGACGACCGACACTCTACCTCGGGCTTTTGTTCTTGGTCGGAATCTCATTTCCTGGAGCGCTAAGAAGCTGCCCCTTACTCACCTCTTCAACATCTATAAAAAAGCCTTTCCCCTTTGAATAATAATAAGGTCAAGTCAAGC
>NW_028275167.1:13119439-13126939 GCF_013281855.1 Momordica charantia | reverse complement strand
AAATAAAGGACCAGGATCTCCTATGAAATAGAAAAGATTATTCATACATAGCATAGTCCAAGCGGACCCACTTAAAATCTTTACTGAACTATGACCGGCCATCATATTAGCAAATAAACGTATTCCTGAGCTTAATGCGCGAAAACAATGAGGGATTAGCTCAAGGAGTACTAAAAAAGGTGCTAATGGCAGTGGGACTCCTGCGGGTAATGAGAAACTTAAAAAATGAAGCCCATTTCTTTGAAATCCCACTATAGTAATACCAATAAAAAGAGAAAATGAGAGACCCAAAGTAATGAGAAAATGACTTGTAACTGTGAAGCTATAAGGTATCATACCCTGGGGATTACGAAATAACGAAAAAGTAAAAGTGACCGAGATGCGAGGGAAAAACTTTTGTTTAACATTTCCGGAAAGACCACCTATTTGTTCGTTTACCAGGTTCGGCACGAAATCATAAATAAGCTCTACCAAGGATTGCCAAGCATTTGGTACTGAGTTTCCTCCTCCGTTTTTAGTAACAAAATGAACCAGAAGTAGGACCAAACTGAGAGTTAGCAGCATAAACAAAGATGGATTTGTGAATGAGAAATAAAAGTTTCCTATATTCATAGGAATCAATGGGAGAATGGCAAATTGCTCAAGTGGGCTGTTGGGCGTAATCGTAAGAAACACTTTTCATTTCATCCCTGTAGTTCCGCTTCTTGCTCGAAAAATGAAGAAAGACTTGTCGGAAATCGCCGGTTGGGTTGGTCCAACCAAGAAAGGCATGGGAGTCTTTGGGCATTGCTGAGGATAAAAGAAGACTGAAATGGCCTATTGATTGAAGCTCTACGCTGTGGAATCGTCCGGGTCCCAGGGAGCGTTCGGGTTTAATCCTTTGAGTTCAAGGAGGGAGGAAGGCTTTATAAAAGCGGCTTTTGACATTCTCAATCGCCTTCATCGCCCTGGAGAGGAATCTTAGGTCGCCTCTCTTCTTCTCCAAGAGAACATTGATTGCCAGCCCCACATCTGACTCTTCATCCACTGGAATGGAACGACGATTCACGAGCTCGGCGGCCTTTTGCTTTAGCTCTTCGGCCCGAGCCTCAAAAAGGTGAATTTGCCGTTCCACCCCCCGATACTCCTTGGAAGACATTAGCCGGCGAAAGGCCTCCCTTTCCTGTTCACTCAACCTTTCTCTGAGGTTGAGCCCAACCGGGCGGACCTGATGATCCGCAGGAGGCTCCACGGGAAGCTGCTGCGCGACCTCTGGCGCGACTATCTTAGTCGCGGGATCGGCCCCGCCTAAGGCGGGTGCACGGGAGGGCGAAGGCGAAACAAAAATAGAATGGACTTCTTCGCCTTCCTTCATGTCGTAGCCTTAGCTTATCGACGGGTCTTGCATTAGATACATACAGCATTTTCTTTGACTCATGCCTTGGAGAAGAACGTTCTTTGTTTGAGTTTGAAGTCGTTACCTTGCGGGAGCCACCTGGGCGAGACCCTTCTCTCCTTTTTTGATTATTTCCATATGGTATGTTGAATCACTTGTGAAGTCGACTGAACGTCGACCGTGTCTGCTTCAACTTCACCCGTCACTCGTGTCGTGTAGTGTAGCAAGACTAACAAGTGGTCAACTGAATTTATGAACGAGCAACTATTTATTAGTTGCAATACCTTTCTCTTTTTTGATTCTTCCTCCACTCACCTCCACGGGCGAATGGAGTCTAATACACTCTTTCTTGGCTAGTGTAGTAGACTCCATGAGAGGTCATTCGGAAGGGCTCCGTATAGTTCGATTTTGGGGCGTAACATTGTGGTTGTTCCCTCGACTGACCGAGAAAAACAAGTGAAAGAGGCATCTTCCATTCATATCGATTTTGGTTTTTCTGCACCATATTTAGATCTGCCTCTTCTTCGATCCGGAATTCCCAGCAAATCCTTGACTCCTCGAATACAATGGGATTTCACACCTGGCGAATCTTTCACTCTACCTCCTCTTATTAACACCATAGAATGTTCCTGCAAATTATGACCTTCGCCCGGAATGTGAGCAAATATATCATGTCGATTGCTCAACCGTACTTTGGCTATCTTACGTGGAGCTGAATTAGGTTTTTTCGGTGTTCTCGTTGAAACACGCGGGCGTACTCCTTGCTTCTGGGGACATTGATCCGAAGCTCGAGTACGGTCCGTGCGCCGTTTTTCTTCTCTACCATGACGAATCAATTGATTTAATGTAGGCATCGCTCTTTCCTTTGTCCTTCCCCCCTCTTTTTGCCCTCTCACTAGTGATTACTCCCGATCCGAAGCACCCCTTTTCCATTCATAGAGAAATCCAATCGTCAAAATCAATAAAAAGGCCATCATGGACCAAGATCCAAACAGATCAATCTTGTTGAGAGGTACTGCCCAAGGAAAGGAAAAGGTTACTTCCGGATCAAGGATAATAAATAAAATGGAAACAAGATAAAATCGTATATCGAAACGACTTCTGGCATCACCGGAAGGATCGAAACCACATTCATAGGCCGACAATTTTTCTGGATAGGTTGAACTATTGGAAGCAAATGGAAAAGGAACACCGAGTGGGATCAAAGAAACTAGCGGACTGATCACTAAATAGATACAAATAGGTGCAAATTCTGACATCACCACAGCCCACTTGGTTCTTTCGCTCCTTTCTCGCGGAGCGGCATACCGAAAAAGAAAAGAAGAAAAAGCCCATTCCGAAACCTTCACTATCAAGTGAAAGATAATGAAAGAAATTCCAATGAGAAATTTAGGAACCCGGATGAAGATCAGAAAAAAGCAGCACTCAAACGAGGCGGGGGATCCATGTGAAGCAGACCGACAATCAGATAAGGAGAGATTCAATCAACCTCAGAGAGGAAAACTAGGGATTCCCGCATAATCAGGTAGCCGGAATCGCGGCAATGAAATCTCGAAACACACAACCACAACAATCAAATAGAAAGACTACGGCGAAAGCACAACCGCATCTCCGCCATGTTGCACAGCCGGAACACAGACCCAAACTCACGAATCCCCTGATTCTAAGATTAGATATCAGTTAGTTCAATGATAGGTCTTTAACAAAGAAAAATAAAGAAATAAATACCTGCCGCATCTTACATATATGAAATTTGCACGATTTTCCCGTTTTTGAACATCACTGAGATAGGCTTTTCCCCGAACCATTGACTGACCCTTGTTCGGGAGGGAGAAGTTTATTCATTCAATGGAGCTTTCTTTGTTTGATCTAGTAAGGGGGGTGTTAGAAATAAGCCACCGCCCGACGAAACAGCGGTTTACAACAGAGCGACCCGGGACATCGAGCGAAGAGCTCCAATGCGCGTATTCGGAGCTACGCGGATGCCGTAGTCGCAGAAGCCGGATCAACATCATGACAACGGCATTCTGGAAACTGTTGGGCCAGCCACAATTGGTGTAATGTCTGGGTGCGTATGGCGGTACACTGAGAGCACCTTTCAAGTCGGCTGACAAAGAAAGAAAAAAGGGTTTCGTCGTCTTTTTCCCGCTTTCACCTTCGATTGCGAAGGGATTTGAGACCGGTTTTCAATTCGCTTCTCTCTCTCCGGCGAGGTTTGAACTTCGCGTGGTGGGAAGGCCTTTGCAATTCGCATCTTCCTGTCCAGCAAAGAAAGTGAAGGGGAGCGGACAGCAAGTTGGAGGACGCTGCAGAACCGCGTGATTGATCCATCTGCGCCATTCCCTAATTGAAGCAAGTTGGAAAGCCTTCAGAGCCTCAGCCCCTACCTTTCTATTTCAAAAAATGAAAGCTGACTAGCAATCGCTCGTTTTTCTTATTAGCATGGGATTGGATGTTAATAATGAAAGACAGAACATCTATTAGAAGGCAGGCAATCCCCGGGGAATTCCTATCGATTTCCGATGGATAACAATCCATCTTTCTCGCTTTCGCTCTTTTTCCCAATCAATCGCGAGGGTTCCGGGCATGAGAACGCAAGCGCCGGAATCGAACAAAACGTCTGAACGTCCGAGGACGAAAGAAAAATGCTTCGCGGGGAACTCGTTTCATGTCGGCGTATTCGTGCCGGTTAGACGTCGGCCATGAAATCCATCACTATACCGAGCAGATCACGGGCATTCACATCTCGGTCAAACGGAACTATGCGCGATTCGCGAGAGAATCGCCTTCAGCAAGGTATGGCATTCAGGGTCTGAACGCGGGGAGAAATCTTTCTTCATAGATACAAGACATTCGTTGCTGATCTAAAAAAGATCTTATCCCTTTCAAACAAAGGGCGTTAGCGGACGTTTTTCATTCTTCACCCGGTCCAACGTAGCGTTTCCAAAGTCAAAGTCAACCTAACCGGTTACCTTTGGAAACGCGCTAAAACAGGCCTCTCTATAGGTTCGCCTTTCTAATCGTTTCGAATATTCTAGTATATAGTTTTAGCCAGATCGTCTGAAGCATGAACAGAATCACCTTTGTTCCGAAGGCCTAGCGAGTTAAGCGAGTTCCTTTTTTTTTCAAAGGAGGTCCTTTTCTTTCTCCGGACCGATGACTCGCTTGTTCAGTACTGCTAACTATTATAGGAGGAGTCCCCTCGAGACTACCAGTAGTTTCGGTTGTAGAATCTCGTGCAAGTTAGGTTGTGGTTGTATTGGCTGCAAGCGGAACGTAGGCGCTTTAGGTGTGTGTTGACCATGCACTCTCGCGGAATGGAATGTCGTATGTATGATAGAGGTGGTGTGGTGATTGACCTCAATGCTAATGGTTATCCCCAAGGTTCAACGAATGAATAAAGCTATGATCGTACCCGGATAGAGATGATGGTCTTCCTCTTCTGTCTCCAAGCCGGCCATAATAGAATAGATAGGCGAAGCAGCCAATAGCTGTCTGTTCTCGCCTATCGATAGATAGTAGGTTGCTTCCAAGCTCAAACCATTGGAAACGGAATTGCTACTTTCTTCTTGTTATTGAGAGAGTGGTATTCTCCACCCCTGTAAAAGAAAGTCTAGGGAGAGAACTGGAAGAGAGAAGGAAAAAGAGCAAAGGATTTACAAGTCTAATGGGAGAAGAATGGCTGACCTTTTGAAAGAATACAAGGATGCCTTCCAGACTCCAAAATCTAACCCAAGCGGTCTAACCCCCGGGGCGGACCCCAACCGAAAGGCGCTAGACGGACTAACGGCAAGCGAGATAAAGAAAGCAGCTGGCCCTATGTGTAAAACCTTGCCGCGGGAGAGTCTTTCTCCAATGAGAATCCAGAAAGTTTTTGGGCAAGACAAGAAAGGAACTCGCCCTTTGTTTGAAAGGGATAAGAGCGGATTGCTGGCGATGACTTGGTGAAGGGAATCTATGAGAGAAGGTTCTCGAACCGGGTTCCAACCGAATAGAGCGCGGAGCCAACGAGTTCAGTCGAACAGCGTAACGAGTCTAAGGGCGGAATCAAGCTTGAAAGGAATGGGCGTAGGCTTAATAGTGAACGCAGACCGCTTCTCGATATGAAATCAATGACTTAAAAGACAGATGCCGAGAGAAAGAGTTAGACTTCTATATTGCGTTGCGAAGAGAGATCGAAGACGAAGATTTTCTGACGCAGTGTGGGCACTGGATGGAAAAGACAGAGAAGAGAACAACCCACCGGAAGGGCATACCTCAGGAGCACCCCCGGGAAACATCGAGATGCACGAAGCCGACCTATATCTCGAATCGAAAGAAAAATGCAGGAAAGGAAAATTAAATATGAAAGAAAAAAGATGCTTTGGGAGTGTGAGATACGCGGACGGGGAGTACGCAGCCGAACAACCGCAGGAGCTTCCAGCAGTGATAGCTGCCCCCACCAGATGGGCCGCCCAAAACCTGGAGCTAACATTTCAATCGGAAATCCACGTCGGATCGCGGCGAGACGAAAAAGGCAGACTGAAGCGGAGGATCACAAAATGCAACACAACAAGGGGCAAACCAAGCGCTTGCGCGAAAGAAGAAGCGAATCAATCAGAATGGAGACATGGAGAAGAGGCGAAAGAGAGATTTTCGAGCCTGCAAGCTGCAAGCAACAACGGCGGAAAAGCCGTTGCGCGCTAGCTTGTAGTTTAGGGGTCTCGTAGGGGTGCCCTTTTCGAAAACGGATATCGTTTCTAAGGTAAGCTTTTTGGAACCCTAGTTTTGGAGTTTTCCCCAACCTATACCTTACTAATAAATAAAAAGGAGCTTACCTTTTTCAGCTGCATTGCACTGCCGCATAAACAATGGATCCGCTCGCAGGGCTGGATGAGCCACCTTCTATCTGGCCTCTGTACTAACTAGTAGTGGAGTGGCTTGCTACTTTCAATCATCAAAGGAAAATGGAGCAAGGCAAGGGAGAAAGAAGTTGTCCCCTCTTCTATGGTAACCCGCCGCCGGTCATGACGAGTGCTCCGCCCGCCACCGCATATGTAGAAAAAGAGGGAGCGGGGAAGGAAGAACAACCGTTTGACTTTGGCACATGAGGTGGCGGGTTTGGCTAGGTAACATAATGGAAATGTATCGGACTGCAAATCCTGGAATGACGGTTCGACCCCGTCCTTGGCCTCGGGGAGTGGCGAGCAGCACGGAACTCTCATTAAGAAAAGGGGGCTTTCCTTTGTTGGAAATCCAAAGACAACATTCTGGAACTTCCAAAAACCAAAGAAATGCAAGATGCATGAGAAGGAGCTTTTTACGTAACGCTTCAATAGAATGAATTCGGTAAGGGTCGAATACGCCCCATGGTCGATCGAAGGTCCTGTGCCACTTTCACTCCAATCTATCTTACCTTCAATCCATCTTTGTTTGTCTAGCCAGCTCATAACCAAATGTTAGACCAGGCTGACACAACCGAATTCGTTTTGGTTGAGGAAAAGAAAAGGAAACCCCAGCGACCAAGCACTTCCGCCCCCAAAAGCGGAGACCGAACAACCGCCAAGTTGTCGAGGACACGTCTGAAGAGGAGGCGGGCGCCCTCTAAGTTTACCACCCTACCCACTAATGGACTATGAGGGGGCAGGCGAACGGGAACCTACCGAGAACCCGAACCGCTTGACTGACTGGCCCCTGAATACTCAATTTCATTAGGGTCGAGGATGGATGAAACCAATCATCAGTGCAAATCGCGCAAGCGAAGCCGGGAAACGGACCGCTGCGCAACGACTAGGACTCGTGTCCGAGGAGTTTTGAGCGTGAGCTACCACTCATGCAGCGGCAAAGACCCGCAACTCTCGAAGAGGAAGAGGCCACCAACCGCCCGAATCACTGTAGCAAACCCTCCCTTTACTCAATGGATAGCGCTTTTATCCTCTTTCAAGAGAAAAAAGAAGAAATGAGGGAGAAACTAGTGATGATTGCCATGAATGCAGCCTTCGAGGACGTGTACAAGAAGGTCTTTGCCGATTCCTATCAACATGGTGCACCTCTCAGTAGAGGGGCCCGTGGAGACTTTGACCGAATGAATAGGGATCAATTTCTCGACATTTTTATTGAGGAAGAGAATCCAGGATGAACGCTTT
>NW_028275167.1:13086939-13116939 GCF_013281855.1 Momordica charantia | reverse complement strand
CTACCCACCCTATTTGTTCCATGATCTATGGGTCTACTGGAGCTACCCACTTCGATCAATTAGCCAAGATTTTGACCGGATACGAAATCACTGGTGCTCGATCTAGTGGTATTTTTATGGGGATTCTATCTATCGCTGTAGGATTCCTATTCAAGATCACTGCAGTTCCTTTTCGGGCGGCTGTAGGACGGACGGCCGCCTATAGGTGGTAGGGTAGGGTGGGTGGTACCGCTCAGATTGTGGCCAATCTTCCTAACCGCGCGCGGGCCGGGCTTAGAGCGCGTGAAACTCATCACTACCTCGTAAGGGCGTTGAGACCATAGCATGTTACACGAAAGCGCCGCTTTCTCTGTAGTGTTGTCACACAGCAGCCCGCCTAGAAGAGCCACTCGCTCTGTAGTGTTGTCACATAAGATAAGCACGCCGCCCGCCTGCTGGCCGGGCGAATCGAAGTTCTCTTCCGGTCAACTGTCCACCCAGTCAAGTGCAAAAAACACAGTAGAATCACGCAAGGCACGCAGCTGGTGTGCTTCCTGCCCGCGAGGAAAGAAAGAAGAGCGACAGGGTTGAGTTCAGATTTGACTGTTTGCAGCATGGGAGCGGATTACCCAAAAAATCCCTGGGAACAATGAAAAAAAAGATATCTCGGTAACGAAAACTATGGGGGGCTGTATTGGCGAGATCCAACGGTGAACAGCTGCCCAAAAGAAAAACCGCCTGGAAGTCCGAGGACCTTTAGTACCGTACCCTACCCCCAAACCAGCAGCCTTCGCGCCAAGCAAGACCGCCCTTGTCCCTTTCCTTTCTCCATTCCGCCTCCTTCTTTCTTAGCTTTGTTCCAATCGAGTCTAAGGCAAAGCAAAAGTGGTTCGTATACCTATTTTTTTACCTACTTGACGAAAGGGAACGAACTTTGTTTCGTTTCCGGGTTTATGGATTATTGGATTCAGTCAGCTAAACTCATTCCTTTTTATTATGTTGTGACGCTTTGGTTACCGGCGAACGCTTCCAAAGGCGACCCTCTCGAGTTTCCGGCGGTTTCCTAGATTGAAGTAGCCTTTCGTCATCCTACCAAACGAAAGAAGTCACTATCAAGCAGCGAGCCCTTATTAGTTTAGTTTAGTAAAGTCAAGCTCCAAAAAACGAGAGATTAACCTGCGGTGCGCTACGCCCGGCAACTCATCAAGCAATTTCTTTGCGCTTTCATTTCAGTGATGAGGTCGCAAAGAGGGAAGTAGGGCTCCTATTGACTAAAGGTGGATTCTTCGCTTTCCTTTAGAATGAAAGTCGCTATGAAGCCCCTACTACTTACTTTTTACTTTGTTTGATTCAAAAGGCGAACAGCCCCCCCAACTAGTCGTATGAGGTGGGGTGCTTGTGGTAAGCTGCTTTGGATATGAGGAATTCCTAAAAAAAAGGCAAAGTCCGGTATTTGACGAAGATCTTTCGATCAATAGATAGGATTTAGTGTTCGATATAGGGGATAGGATCCATCTGCTCTTTCTTTCTCAATTTTTTTTAGAGAGATATAACGATATAAAAAAAAATCGGGAGATGATAAAGAATACATAGACATCTAAAGGGATGTCTATTCTATTCCTCTTTTTTTTTTCAGTGCAAGACAGGAAAGCGCCCTCTTTTTGTCATCCCTGCAGCTTTCCAGATTTTGTATTGAACGCATGGCGTAGCTAGGACCTTCAAATCATGTTTGAGCCTATGTTCAAACCAAACCCACCCCTATTTGTTTGTTTGAATAAGGCTAGAAAGAATGCCCGCCAAGTTCAGATAAGGAAATGCTTCCCCCAACCATTAAAGGAAAGGCTCGACGAAGGGAGGGGAAGGAAAACGCTTTCGGAGATCGAGATTGGATTTCTTTTTCATCAAAAACGAAGAAGGCCGAGGATGGCCTACGGTGCGTGTTATCTGAAGGGAACACGCTTTTTCGACCGCGGTGGTATGATTGCCGGGCCCTCTCCTCGTTCCGCCCGCTGGCCTATTAGGTAGGATAGCTGTCTTCGGGCTTTGCCTGCCCTTTCTCATAAAGAATTCCGGCTTGGCCCGGGAAAGCGCTGGCAACAACAGAAAGGAAGGGGTCCATGTAGCTGCTGCGCCCGCCCCCTTCTTAGTCAATGGGGCAGCAGGTTCGGCATCCACTAGAAAAGAGAGAATCCACTTCAGATAACCACGCCTCTGCGTGGCAGCGTGTGGAATGGCCGAGAGCGGACCTTTTTGGATATATAATCCAAGTCGAGAGTGGAGTTACGGAAACAGCCGTCTGATGGAAAACGACTTTCACGTTCGGTTCAGAGAGCACTTTTTTCGTTGAGAATTCCTCGTTCCCTTTCGTGTGAATTCCCCAGCGGCGAATTCTAAACTTGTGGGGCCCTATCTATTCCATCTCTCAAGCCCCGAAGAAAACCCCCCTCCCCTTCGGACTCCATATCTCTTTTGACTCTATATATGTGGGCACCTGATATCTATGAGGGTTCACCCACCCCGGTTACAGCATTCCTTTCTATTGCGCCTAAAATCTCTATTTTTGCTAATATTTCACGTGTTTCTATTTATGGTTCCTATGGAGCTACATTGCAACAAATCTTCTTTTTCTGCAGCATTGCTTCTATGATCTTAGGAGCACTGGCCGCCATGGCCCAAACGAAAGTCAAAAGACCTCTAGCTCATAGTTCAATTGGACATGTAGGTTATATTCGTACAGGTTTCTCATGTGGAACCATAGAAGGAATTCAATCACTACTAATTGGTATCTTTATTTATGTATTAATGACGATAGATGCATTCGCCATAGTTTTAGCATTACGGCAAACCCGTGTAAAATATATAGCGGATTTGGGCGCTCTAGCCAAAACGAATCCTATTTCGGCTATTACCTTCTCCATTACTATGTTCTCATACGCAGGAATACCCCCGTTAGCCGGTTTTTGTAGCAAATTCTATTTGTTTTTCGCCGCTTTGGGTTGTGGGGCTTACTTCCTAGCCCCAGTGGGAGTAGTGACTAGCGTTATAGGTCGTTGGGCGGCCGGAAGGTTGCCACGAGTAAGTCCGTTTGGGAGACCGAAGGCAGTTCTCCGTGCACCGGACACGTAGCTTACCGAATCAGTTGCGACACGGATGGGAATGCATGCTCCGAAAGATAGGGTCGAGTCTGATACATCAACCGTCTACTCAATATCCTTGTACGAGTCCACAATCACTACACGAGATGAACCTTGGTTTGGTGAATTGAAGTTGGCCTTAGGTGTAATAGGACTCCCAGTTACTGCGCGCGATCGTATACTGAGGTGCTCCCCGCCGGTTGTTGGAACGACGCGAGCCGGGCCTCGATTCAGAAAGATGAAGGGCCAAAAAGTCGAAATAGGGGGTTACTAATTCCCCATCTCATTGGGGGCGGAAAACGAATCGACATCTCGATGTGAGACAGCCTTTTCAATTTGAGTTGGGAAAGAACGGCGAAGTCCATCCGAACCGTCCAATGAAGAATAAGAGGAGAACAAAGCGCCAATGGCGCGCGAAGCGCATGCGGAACGGACACGGATAAAAAAAAGTGTGGAGAAGAAGCAGCCGAGCTCATTCCCTTCGCTTCCTGGGCCCAAAGCAGTGCAGTCTTTCCTGGCCAAATCAAGGATTTGGGGCTTCACGCTACTTAAGAAATCCATTTTTTTAGTAAGATATATGAATAGAAAGATGGATGAATCTATCGAGACGATTTCTATTTTGATATCTAAAAAAGAATCGATTTCATTCAACGTTTGATTCAAAGAACTGCGCTTAGCCCCCCCGCTCATGAAACGGCTCTGCTGCAATGGATGGCAGAGGGTCCGTAGTACCCAAAGCACTGGAGTGATCCTGTAGCCGGGAAGGGGCCTAGAAGTGCCTACTACTACACCACACTACACTTGGCTCTACACATTTACAAAGCTAACCCCTGTCCAGTCCCTGGCAGAGCTAAGGGGGCTTCAATCCTTATTCCTTATCCCCATCTTCGCCCAGGCTAACGGGGCCTTACGGGGAGAGTGGAGCCTCAAGAAGCACTGTTGAGAGGAAGATGCTTGGCCCCTCTTCATTCTCTACAGGGTTCCAAACCTTTCTTCAACATAGGTGACAACGAGCGAGGCAGAGATGGAAGAGATCGAACACGGGAATAAGAAGCAAGCTCGCCTTTTTTTATTTTGATAGAGGGGGATGGAGAAAGTGGACAAAACAGACTCGCATTTCCCAGTCGAAAAGATGAGTTCCTTTTTCGTCTCGCATTTCTCATCAAACAAATACGGAAAAATAATCATATTGAAAACGTTCCTAACCCACCAAGCCCTTCCTTCGTAGAGCCGTGTATTGTAAGTGATCCGAACCTGCCCGGAGCGAGCCTCCCATAGAGGCAAGTGAAGTTGGTGAGCCGTATGATGGGCAACTATCTCCTGCGGTTCGGAGAGGACTCAGCTGTTAGTTAGTACCCCCTTGGTTTCGGGGTGGACCCTTTCACTCTATTTTATTATATACGCTTAGCGAAAAGAATGTTTTTTGATACACCTAGGACATGGATTCTATATGAACCAATGGATCGTGACAAGTCGTTACTACTAGCAATGACTTCCTCTTTCATTACTTCATCCTTTCCATATCCCTCTCCCTTGTTCTCAGTTACTCATCAAATGGCACTCAGTTCATATCTTTAAGTTAGATCATTGACAAGGTTCAAAGAAAGGGTGGGCCATTGATAAAGAATCGATTCCAAACCACAATGCTAGCAGATGGCGGGCCTCCGCTTTTCTTTTCATTAATGAAACCTGCCAGTTATTTATTATTAACTCAAATAAAAAAGACAAAAAATGAGGTCTTTGTTCAAAAAAAAAAAGACGTGGGTGGCATTATGACTGGGGTGTCAGTTAGAAAGGTTCTTACAATGTTCGTTCAAATCAAGCAGCATTCTTTTTTTTTTTTACTTAAGGAGGGCTTTCTAAGAAGGGCTTGGGACCTATGAACGAAAGAAACAAAACAAAAAACATGAAAGAATGAAGCAGAATGAACGGGAGGCGTCGGAGGAAGGACTGACGAACTACTTACTTGTGTTTGGTTAACTACTTTACTGACTTGGGGTTCTTTCTCGTAAGTGGTATACCTACACCCTGCACACACACTCACTATATCTATATACGTATACGTTGATAGCCTTTCGCAAAAAGCCCCTCTCTCTCTCTACTAAATCGACGTTTTTTCAGGTCGAACCAAGCCCGGATCCAGCTGAAAAACGGAATGGAATACTCTAAGATGCTTCATAGCTGCAACAAGCCCATATTCTTCCCCTTGGGGAAAGATTCGAGTTCCAAACCTTTATTGAAGAAAGAGCTCTTGCCTTCAACTCAAAACAGAACAGAACGTTCCTTCCGCAACGCAAGGCCGATATGTTTCATAGCAGCCAAGGATGAGTTCGATCCATTAGGTTCTTCGATTTATTCGGAAAAGAAATGAGAGACAAGAAAACATCTTTGATTACGATTAAAAGGAACAATCTCAAATAGACCAAGATCCAATTTCGGGTCATTTCTTGGTGAACATGATCTGCCATAATCTCTTCGATCCCTTCATTTATGTGCCAGAATAAAGAGAGATTTGGTAGGAAAGTGGAAGAGACTTTTTTGTATATAATAATTAAAGGGAGTGGGAAAGCTGCTGTAATTCTTTGGAAAAGCCCGGTTCTCTTTGTCTTCGAGCTTTCATTCCTCAATCCACTGTTTCGTTCTTTCATATACCTCCCCACCAATAGATAGAGACAAATAGGAATAACCGAACCACGTCTACAAAATGCCAGTACCATGCAGCTGCTTCAAAGCCAACGTGATGCTCCTTGGTCAGATGACCAAGATATTGGCGAATACCACATATGATCAAGAAAAGAGTACCTATAATCACATGAAAACCATGAAAGCCAGTTGCTAAGAAAAAGGTAGAACCATAAATACTATCCGAAATAGTGAAGGGTGCTTGATAATATTCCATTCCTTGAAAGCCTGTGAATACTAGAGCCAGTGAAACGGTAGCTACTAAAGCGTAAACTGCTCGTTTTTCCTTCCCCGCGAGTATAGCATGATGAGCCCAAGTTACGGCAGCTCCGGATGAAAGGAGAATAGGGGTATTAAGAAAAGGGATTTCCCGAGGATCTAAAACCCCAATCCCTTTTGGGGGCCAAATACCTCCGATCTCTACCGTAGGTGCCAAAGAAGAATGAGAAGAAGCCCGAAAAAAAGCAAAAAGGAACATAACCTCCGATACGATAAACAGAATAAAACCATATCGAGGTCCTAATTGTACGACTTTGGTATGATGTCCTTCCAACGTGGATTCACGTAGAACATCGCGCCACCATACGAACATGGTATATAGGATAAATATGAGGCCCAAACTTAGAAGTGTTGCACCCCCTTGAAATGAGTGCATGTACATCACACCTCCTACGGTGGTTGCCAAAGCTCCGAGTGAACCCGAAATAGGCCATGGACTTGGATCTACCAAATGATAAGAATGCCTCTGAGATTCAATCATAAACCACTTTGCCTCGGTTGTATGTAAACCCCCCCTTCACCCCCACCCGCTAAAGTGGTAAAGAAGGGCTCTTTGGGGTCTCATTTTCTTTCTATCTGACAGGACAAAAAAATAGGAAGGGATGGTTCTTTCATTGCATTGATAGAAGTCTAACTAGAAAAAGATCTCTCTATTACTTTGAGAGGAGAATCTCGTTGGTTTGACCGACGAACTACGTGGGAAAATGGACCTTCCTTCTTTCGTTGATTTTCAGCAAGCATTTTTGTAAAGTAACAATTCTCTTCAGTTTGGTTTCGGAAAACTTGTTGGTCGCGGATTAGTGCGTTCTGCGCCGCCGGCGGCCTAAAATGAAAGGCGCAGGTTGATCTCTCTGGTTGAGGCTGCATTCATTTATTCAACTTTACACGTGGGAAGGGCTTACTCTCCTCGGCTTGGTCTCGCTCCCTTCCCGCACTATTCCTCCCCACTAAAAAGAGCGATTTACTTTCTCGATAACCTTTCTGAACGTCCGTCTTCGCGTGGCGATTTGAAAAGGGGTATATATCTCTTGTAATGCTTTCTACTATTCTGATCGAGAAAGAATCGATTCCGAACGACCAAGTCATAATGAGATTAAAAAACGATGCTTCCTTGGCCGTGTAGAACATGGATTAGCATTATGTCATTCCTACAAGCGATCCCCCATCCAGGATTGGAAGAAGTGCTATATGAGGACTTCGAGATCAAATAGAATATATTTCTTTCGAGACCTCGTGAGCCACTTATTTCTCCGAAACAAGAGATCAAAGTGATTTTCCTCCTTTTTCCCAATAAGTCGACGGCGTTACACCATTGGGATACTTCGAATAAACTAGAGTACATATAGGATACACCGGTGCTAAAACCTTTTCTCAAGATATCTTCCAAACTGTTGGGGTCGTTGCTCCGTATGTTGTTCCCCCGGTGTGAAACCAGTTGGTTCCGTAGTTTTAGAATTCTACTGATCCCAAGTACTCCATCTCCATCATTGCATATGGGAATATAGAAAGTAAAGAAGAAAAGGCATGACCAGAAGAATTGTGTGAAATAAGTCAATTTATCCAGTTGAGGCATTCTTGATTGAGAAAAAATGATTCCCTCCAGACAGAAAGAGACTCCTTCCTGTACGAGTAGTGAAGAACTATAGAGAGCTGTGGTTGGTTGTTGACCAACGGAAAGCATGGGAGAAATAAAGATGCACAAACGAAAGAAAAAGGGCGACTTCATAAAAAGCAAGAAAAGCGCCCAGCAAACTGCGAACCTGACTCGAGAGGGCGACCACCGAGATAAACAAACTAAACAAAGAAGGGCGCGGGAGCCCGCCCAGGTCAAGGGTCTCCCCGATATCTTTTCTCAACAAAAAAGTGAAAGTAGGTGAAAAAAATTCTGACATCACCGCAGCCCACTTGGTTTTCTTTCCCGCGGAGCGGCATACCGAAAAAAAATCAAGAAAAAAAGGCGAGGAGAAGATAGGCAGCTCGACTCCTCGAGGAGAGGAAACCTTTTCTTTTTTTTTTATAGCGGTATTCTGCCAAAAAAAAGACTTTTTAGCAGATTTTAGGGTTATCCCTAATCTGCTCCATCCATTCGTGGAGGGGTTCGGCATCCATCTCCGCAGATATTTCCAGATCATGAGAAAGAATGTTATTGGCTATTTCCGAATACATATTTCTCATTTCTGGAAAGTGAGGGCCGCACTCGCCCTCTTTCACACTCTTCACGTAGTTGCTGCGTTACTAACGTGTGAATTTCCCTTCGAAGTGCCTCAGGGGATCGGGGTGCGGAACTTCCGCCGGTGCTGGCGCCTCCGGCAGCGCCTCTTGAGCCGCCCCCGGTTGTTGATTGGGGTTTTGATAGGGGTTGGACGGCCCCAGGAACTGGCAGGATTCGCGGGCGAAGCCGGAAGCTGCTGCGCGACCTCTGGAGCGACTATCTTAGCCGTGGGATCGGCCTCGCCTAAGGCGGGTGCACGGAAGGGTGAAGGCGAAACTCGAAAGGAATTTACTTCATTTTCGCCTTCCTCGTTTCGAAACGAGTCCAGCAGTACTTGCAGGGCTGAAGAAGACTCGCTTCCGCCCGCCGGCCTAATGAGACCTGGGGTTCCCCCCGAAACCCCCCAGCAGTCCGCTCCCGAAATGCAGTATGAGGAGGAAGAAAAAGAGGTCTCATAAAGCGATCCGAGAAGAACGATTAGGGTCATATTCTATTCTTTCTACAATGCCCATAGACGAAGTGCTTCGTTTCAGATCAATTCTTCGCTGCAATCGCTTCGATCCACCCCCTCGGTGAAAAACCGTAATACGCCCTGAGGAATTCCTACCAGCAGACTTCCCTGTACTCAAAGTGAATTGTCTAAGTGCTCTCCCCTCTTGGCTTTGTCTCATTGTCGAGATCGTAATCATTCGATTCCGCCCCTACTCAACTAAAAAAAGGCAGGCTAGCTCCTACTCCTTCTTTCTTCTCCTTCATCGTCGTTGGTCCTTTTGACATAACATTCTCGGCTGCCTCCGGTCCGGTAGGAAAGAAACCTGTAGCCAGTGACTAGTTCCGCTATGGAGCTACGTGTTCTGTTTACGCGCTACTAAGCACGTCGAGACTCTCTTTCGAAAGTGAGATCACCACTGGCTTGAAGAAGAGGGAAAGATCACTCCTAAATGCAGCCTTTCTCTTATATACGATACCAGCAGACGCACCTTGGTACTTCCATGCGCCAATCAAGGCTAGTGGAGCGAAGAGAGCCAAAAAACGTGAGCGCCCCTACGCGAGCCTTATTGAAAGGGCCCCTTACTCTCGAACAAAGCAAGGGATTGAGCTGCGCGAAAGCCGTCGACTCTAATACGACGCCCTTATTAGAGTATTATCGTCGACGGCGTAAAGGCGTTAGCGCATCCGTTTTCTTGCTCGTTAGCGCTTTACTAATAACATAGAAAGAGGCAAGCCAAAACCAACTCCTAAAAAGTGGCAGAGTTCGCCTTTCGGGGTTACCTACTTGAGGGCTTATGTAATATATAAAGAGGAGCCCCCGAATTTGGCCTTTTTGTTTAAGTAAGGGCAGCTCGCCTTTTTGAATAGAAGGAAGTGGGATAGCGGAGGTGATTTCGGTAAACCGATGCATGAGCTGAGGCTCCCATGTCCCGCCGACCCTTCGAAAAAGTAAGGTCGTCAAACGGCTCATAGGGAGTCAGAAGCAAGCGGAGTCAAAGGCGGGTCAAACTCACATAAGCAGAGGGGGAGACACATTCATGAAAAGCGAGAAGCCGTGGGGGACTGGCCAACTATGAATAGATATCTTACTTTCGGGTAAGAGTATGAACATCTATTAGTCCGTATCATGGGTCTACTTGTTACAAAAGGCGAACATCCCTATTCCAAAACATACACATAAGTCCTCAGGCAGGCGGGGACGAAAAGAGTCTATTTCTTTACAATATTCCGGAATGTATCATGGCCCTATCTATTCATCTTTTTATTAAAAAAAAAGAGTTCCGCATCTCTCCGAGGCCGGGAGAACAAATAGGCGTGAGGAAGAGGGAGAGGGGGGGCTACGAGCCCTCTCCCGTTGCTGTTCCCGGATCACCCATCCCTTCCTTCCCCTTCGCCCGGCCTGGTGAGATCCGATGAGATCAGATCTCTCGAACGAAGTGAAGTGATAGGAAGAGAAGACAGCTGGCGGGAGATCTCTATTCATTACACCCCCTTGTATAGGTTGGGGAAAACGGAAGTGCGCTCCTGCGCACCAGCTGAAGGAAGGAGCTTTGGAAGCTTACCTTCTTATTAGAGAAAGGGGCAAGCCAAAACCAACTCCTAAAAAGTGGCTGGATCGAAGTATCTCGAACATTCTCCATCCGCCCGCCAGCTGCAGAGGGGGTTCGATTCCCGTTATACGCGATGTGGCGAAAAAGACTGATTCAACAAGATATGCCTTGCCTGCATTAAGATTTCAAACTTGTCGTCTACTTTTAGGAAATGTTCGGAACAGAGAACTTACAATAATACAACGCCGCATTCTCCGAAAATTGAGAAACAAGAAGAGATCTATTAAGAGAAAGATTTATCCGAGAGAAAATCTTAACAGTTACATCCAATCACAAACTACACGAAAGTTGCCCCTTTTTCATGGGGATTTACCCATCACAGAGATGCACAGAGGAACAGAACGAACTTCTTATATCCCTTTTCCACTCAATCCAGAAACAAGATCGGACGTTATTCCGGTTCGTCTCCATTTTAGTGAAACTATTCCTCAAGCAAGGCAGCCGATAAGTCATCGAAGGGTTTGTGTGAATAAAGGAATGGTAAGCATTACTCATTTTAAAGTGTCCCACGGTGATCTAATATCTTTTCAAGAAAATGACGCGAGAATCCGCGGTGAAGAAATAAGGAGATCTTTCTATATCGAAATATCAGTTGAAAAAATCATAGGAAAATTCCTGGATCACCCGGTAAGAATGTGGAGAAGAACTAAAACAGAATGGTTCCACCTACTCAAAACTAAGAGGGGATGCCGCCTACTACTAAAATCCCGGTTTTTGCAACAGTTGCGTTCTTCTATGCAAGAAGAAGACTTAGAAAGAACAAAGAAGTTTGGATCGGAAAAAGTATGCTTAGGCAGTTCCTTCGCTGAGCACAACAGAATGAAGAGGAATTTGTATCATTTTAAATCCCTATTCTTATCGAATAGAAGGAACGAGAAAAACCGAAATCTTCCTACTCGAACAAGAAGTCCTATAGTTTACAACTCTTCTTTATATAGTAATTCGACCTATTGCTCCGCATCCCCCCATCAGTTTACTATGAAGAGCAAAATCAAAAGGATCGAACTACCTACTCATTATTCGGAGGTGAATCATAGAACACTAAAAGCTGTGGTATCTTATGGACCTAACATAGGTCACATCCCTCACGACATAAGATTGAAAGATCCAAACCTTCCTCTTCGGAGCGGAAACGGACGTGGCCAAAACATATAAAGATCGGCGTAGTCGCTCATAGGGACATATCTATCCGTCTCGAGTCTCGTCTAGATCGATTCATAGATCGATTTCTATCCATATGTCTCGGTATCTCCGTGGATAGAGATAAAGATAGGGATCCATCTAGATCTTGATTCACTATTTCCATTTTTTTGATTGATTGCCTTTTTTTTGACAACAAGTTTGAAATCTTAATGCAGGCAAGGAAAGAGAGTTTTTCTATTATTCTTGCAGGGTCGGAGCGTAGACGAGCGAGCAGAGCCCAGGGAACGGGGAAGCCCGTCATAGAGCAGTCGACTAGAAGTAGAAGACTGCTGGCCTGAGAGAAGACGGCCTCTCTCGGGAAACATGGCCAAATTTCTCTTCTTTCTTTTAGATTTCGGGTTTCTTTCTTTTTTCAGGGGCCCAGAACGCTAAAAGGTGGGGGAGAAGCAAGCCGAACCTCTGATCGACCTGGAAACATCACAAATTCTCGGCGTCGAGAGAGATTTTAGATTCCGTAAGTAACTCAGCGAGTGCTTTCTAAGAAGGGCTTGACTTGGAAGAAGAAAATGAAATACGAACAACCGCGCTGGTCGTAATAGATCGACTTTCATGCTAGTTCTTGCTCCAGCATGAAAGTTCCATTTCAGGGAAGGACGACGTACCATGATACTTTCTGTTTTGTCGAGCCCAGCTTTGGTCTCTGGTTTGATGGTTGTACGTGCTAAAAATCCGGTACATTCCGTTTTGTTTCCCATCCCAGTCTTTCGCAACACTTCAGGTTTACTTCTTTTGTTAGGTCTCGACTTCTTCGCTATGATCTTCCCAGTAGTTCATATAGGAGCTATAGCCGTTTCATTCCTATTCGTTGTTATGATGTTCCATATTCAAATAGCGGAGATTCACGAAGAAGTCTTGCGCTATTTACCAGTGAGTGGTATTATTGGACTGATCTTTTGGTGGGAAATGTTCTTCATTTTAGATAATGAAACCATTCCATTACTACCAACCCAAAGAAATACGACCTCTCTTAGATATACGGTTTATGCCGGAAAGGTACGAAGTTGGACTAATTTGGAAACATTGGGCAATTTACTTTATACCTACTATTCCGTCTGGTTTTTGGTTTCTAGTCTGATTTTATTAGTAGCCATGATTGGGGCTATAGTACTGACTATGCATAGGACTACTAAGGTGAAAAGACAGGATGTATTCCGACGAAATGCTATTGATTTTAGGAGGACTATAATGAGGAGGACGACAGACCCACTCACGATCTACTAAAGGGCAAGTAGCTTGATTGGTTCGAATCCAAGTCGTGAGATGGCAGTGACGGTGAGGAAAAGGCGTAGGTTGGCCTGGCTTTGGCTTGCTCTGGTCATTATGGAGATTGATGATCCCTGTGCAAACAATAAGTCAGAGTCCCTTAAAAAACTCCCAGTGTATAAAGGAACGTTCGGGCCCCCCAGTCGTCGCAGGGGTCCCTCACTCGGGTATCAGGACGAGAAAGGATATAACGGTGCATTGAAAGATCCAACAGTAAAAAGGGAAACAGAAGGGGGGTTCTAAAAAGGAATCAAAATCGAAATGAAAGCGAAAACTAGTACAACAAGGAAATATGTGCTCCTAACCTTGACTCATGCTGATATGAGACCAGAGATACAGAAGCATCATGTTACAGATAGGATAAGAGGGGTCTTCGAGAGTCGAGCTATTGTGGTAGTAAAGGAATCACACGAGGAGAGTGGAGACCATTTTCATGCGGGACTCATAGCAAAAGATGCCTCAAAGCATACGGCCACGAAAAAGATGAGGGCAGGATTCCCGGAGCGGGAGGGGAGAACGAGGGATGTGAAATTCCACAAAGGGTGGGGAACTGTGTGTGCTTACGTTATGAAGAAAGATGAAGAACCTTGCCATATGGAGGCAATATAATATAGATCAATTGTTGGAAATTGCCTTAGCCCGGAATAGGGGAAACCAAAGTTCAGTCTTAGAAAGTCTCGAGGGGTTAGAAGATTGGTACCAAGTGTATAGGGATGACCTTGTGAAAACGAGGATCTTAACCCGAGGATAAAAGAGGTTTTTGAGTCTTTCAAGATATTGCGTGATATAGAAAGCACCGTACCCGAAAGGATACAAAAATATCTGAAGGAGCATGGTGACCCCAAGGAGTACGACATTGAGGAACTAGGTGAGAAGTACCTACTCATAGATTGGGTTGCCTGCCAACTTTGTTTTGAGAGGCCCATCAAGACAAAGCTGTTATTCCTTTATGGGGAACAAAGCACGCAGAAGACACTCGTTTTTAACTTCCTATCAAAAGTACTAAAAATAGATTTCGCGAGTTCAAGAAGAAAGAATTTTGCGGGGGCCCACAACCACTACGATATTGGGCTCTTCGATGAGTTCCACGAACCAGACCCACAAAGCTGCATCATAGGTGCAACGCAGGAGGGAACTGCCTTTGCAAATACGATGTTAAAATTAAAAGTACGTTATAGATTTCGAAAAAAATGTCAACTAGAAAAAAAGTATTCCAGGGTTTGAAAGAAGAAAAAGAACGTACCCAACGTTATGATTACGAACAGACTGCCCTATTCGGCAGAGAATCACGGGCCTTTCAGAGCAAGGTTCTTTAGACTATTGTTCTCATCAAATATACCGAACTTAAGTGAAGCAAGGATTGTGGCCACTCTCTGGGGATGCATGATGAGGAGAATCTGCCAAAGTCCTTATGCTAGGATGGAGGTCACCCCAAGATGGGTAAACCTTGACTATAATAATCTAGTTGGGTTAATAAGAAATCCCAAAGGAAATGTTGAAGGAATTAAAGGGGAAAGAGCTAAGTCGTCAGAGCAAGTATATCTCGTATCACAGGGGTTTGAACAAGAGGGACTGGCGGGGGAAAACCAAGCAAAATTGGGAAAGGGAAGACAAGAGAATGGAAGGTATCTTTTTCACAAAGACCCTTACACAATAGGGCAATGTGTGGATCTAAGGGATGTAAGAGAAAAGAGGAGGAATGAAATACAGGCCAGTGGTACGAATCGATGGTTGAAAGGATGGGGAAAGCAATGAGTTCAAGCAGGCGAATAGTGAAGAAATACCTACTTTCTCATGTTTTGATTTTGCCTGCATACCTCTAAAAAAGCCAAACAAGAAAGAAGAGGGAATAAAGGAGAAGAGGAAGAGTAAGTTTGACCTTTATACTAGGAAGTATCAAGATCAAAAAGTAGAGGCAAGGTTAGAGCCTGATGATGGGGAAAACCCAACGTGGCAAAAACAGATATTCTACGAAAGTAGGAGAAAAGGGGCAAGCTTCCTCAATGTGTGGAGAACCAAGAACCCTGAGGTAAAGGACTATGCTACGTGGCCCTCCCAATTGACTTGGCACCTTTGCCTTCCCTTCACTGTCAATTGGGCTATTGGGAGGAGAAAGGATGGGTGGTATTCATATACCAGTTATTCTGAGGCAAAACCAAAGAAAAATCTCGAAAGAAAAGGAACTAAGTAGGAAAGTTTTGGTAAAGGCAGAGGAAGAAGCTGTCCAAGGGAAGATAAGAGTGGACACATTCCAGCTGGCTTTTTGTGGGGAAGAGGAGGATTGGGAAACGACAGACTAAGTGGAAAAGTTGCGTATATAAGGAAGAGCGGTCGATTCCCCGATAGGGAATTTGCCGGATTTTGATGCAAAAAAAAGGACCAATTATGAATAGAAATCCACCTACGCCCTCCTCATCTTATCTTCCTATTTCTAAGGAAGAGCTGACTTCGACCTTTCCAATTTCCCGTAGATTCTTTTATTCTTTGTTCTGACTAACCACTGGAGTCTTGCTTTTTTCTTTGTGTGTGTTGTCTTAAAATCGCTTTGATTGGATTCACCTATGAGAATTTCTACCCAGTTTGATTCAGCAAAGCTCATCCTAATCTCCGTCGCATATCCTACTCTTTAATGTCTTACGCATCTCAGTTAGCAATTAGAAAAAACATGAGAAGGAAGGGAAGACTCATCCTTCGCGACTCACTTCTCTTATTTTGACTGAACATACTGCCACTACTCCCAAGTGGAGTTCATCGGCACTCCCACTCTGGGACTAGGGAGATCCCCTAGACATCCTGTTTCCGTGCCTCTCCTCCTTCCCCCCCTAAACTGATTAGAAAAGAAAAAAGCCCCGCTTCCATTGGGGCCCCTCTCTGATAAGGAAATACATCTTTGGTATCGTCAAATGATTCTATTCGTAGGAAAGCCTCGAAACGTTATGGCCCTTATTCCATAATATATTTAGAATAATAAGAAAAAAGAATGGGACGAAGTTTTGGAAGAAAAAAAGAGAAACTGGGAGATGATCAGAATGGCAAGAAGAGTTCGCTTAGAATGGAATCAAAATAAATGGAACAAGAAGATTATTTTATTGAGATCGTAAAAGAGATTATTTTATTGCAATCCAATTCTTGAAACAATATTTGAGAGTACCACAACTTTGGAATGAAGGAGATCTCGACTTTGCTCAAAGAAAATTGTCCACGCGTTGGAAACCTGGAAGTATACTTGCCGCTCGAGATAACCAGGGAGCAACAAGGACATCAAGGGGCTTTCGGCAAACACCAGACCAGGGGCTGGCTGATATGCTACGCTATTGGACTATTGATCTCATTCATTCAAACGAGAGGAGTTCAGTCGAATTAATGTTGAGTCTTTCCTTACTTTAGGGCTTCTTGCCTTTTGGGAATTAACACCTCAATTCATTTTAGAGGTGGATCCAACCGCTATCTTAAATCCAAGTAAAATCAAGTGTTTCAAGGAAACACTAATTGATAGAGTTTTTGAAGCACAAAATTCTGAATTTGTGTGCATGTGCACGGACGATAGTATGAATACAAGCATTGCGAAACGATTCGAGGAAAGAGGGGTCTCCGGAATGGAAGAAACAAGAACACAAGGAAGGGCCAGAGCCTTAGCAATGATAGTGACATCACTGATGATAGGAATCACTCTCAATGCTGTAGCAACTTCTCATATCATAGATTGTTAGGTGTAGGAAGTCAGGGGTAAGAGGGTGGGTCAAAACTAGGGTCAGGTCAAATTGCGACAATCAAAATAAAAAGAGAAAGATAGGGCGGACGATGTACCGACAACGCCTTACAGCGTTAGGAGGTGGATTGAGAAAGAAGATGATTCGACTCATCATCCTTGAAGGTCTTAACAAGGAACATTGCATTGGGGACTACTTGTTCGCAAAGAACGTTCGTAAGTTAGTGAGTCAATCTGGACTTTTCTTCAAGGCCCTTTATCTTAACTTTATCTTAAGTTATATACTTCGGATAGCCTTCAAATGGCTTATGCCGGGGACAAACGTCCTCATGATTGACTACTAACCCCGATATCCCTCACTAGGTCAGTCTCGACTCGGATCAAACCATCCTTTTTCTATGGAAGGATGTAGTTGAAGAAGAAAGCTGATGTCTTGGTTCATCTTTCTCTGTCTTGGTAGACCTTGAAAAAGGTATAAAGAAAGAAAAATGGAAGTCTAGAAACGAGACGAAGAAAGATCAAAAGAGTTTAGTTAATCAAGTCTACTTAAGAAAGGAAAGATTAGCTTAGTAATTACTAAAGACAGGCTAAGGTAATTACTAAGCTAATTGAGCGCTATTCCACAGAGATCTCAACCTTGCCCCTTGAACAAGGGCTAGTTTGGGAACAGACCTAGAAAGCTATGCCTACAGATAAGAAGATGAATCTTGAGCTGGCCAAGTTCATTCAGGATGAGGGAAAAAGGTAGCCTACAAAAGGAAGGGCACGCTTTCCTGCTCTCATCTTTGAAAGTAAGACCAAAATGGACTTGATCCATTCGATAGGTCAACAATAGGCATATATATATAGTTGATTGTGGCCACACCGACTTAGATTCGCTAAGGACACTTCACATCCATTATGGGAAGGCATTGATCTAGACTGATGTTAGTCTAAGAAGGGACACCTACTTCCCAACTAGACTCAGTTCGGTCTGAAACCAATTAAAGGCTCCCTCTTTTGTATAGGGCAAGGATGTCCCCAGAAAAAGAAGTTGGCTTATTGAATGCAACAAGAGAGGGCTCCCGGATCAAGGAGCACGTATAGAAAGAGGTCTTTTATGATGCGGCGGCGGAGTCTTTTGATGATCTCGTGAAGCACCTGAAATGGCATTCCTTTATCGGGTAGGAGGGTTTAGAGCCAGTTAAGCCAATAGCATATCTAGCAGCAGCTTCAGTAACACTAGCTACATCAGTAGATCATTGATTAGCATACCTCCTCTGAATAGTCTACGTGGCCCCCTAGTTTCGACTACTATTAATTCTAGTTAATCCAGTAATGCAGACAGCCCTTACTCTCTGAAAGAGCAGGAGGTTTAGCGTCAACTCATTCAATGAATGTTGTTTCATTCACCACGCGGCTGAATCCAACTCTGGATTTTCCAGCAATGGAATGGGACAGTCATTTGTCTAAAGAGAAATGGCCGTATAGCGCCTATCTCTCATAAGAGAAGAGAAGGAGAGCTACCATTTGATAGTATATGAGTTGGAAAGAAATTCCAAGCGCTCCTAGCTCAGAAACCACACACAGACAAACACATGGAGGCCCAGTCCAACTCATAAATCATAGACTAAGAAATATACGTGACATACACAACCTGCGTGAAGTTTTCATCAACATCAATCAAAAAAGCAGTTTGTAAAATGCTACTTGAATTTCTGCAACAAGTAACAGCAGTTTCTTATCATACACTCTTATTCTTTGAATGAATGAATCAACAAAATGTGACTCCTAAACTAGCCTTCTCCGTATCTTCAAAGACAGAAAGTACACATCACAGAAAAACCCAAAAACAGAAGCAGAAGAGGAAATACTGGTAAATGGCTAGCAGATTAGCAGCTAAGTCCGCTTATAGTTCCTTTTGGCACAACAGGGTAAGTGGTCAACTCGAGATCATTCTCTCTCTGAATATCTTCATACCAACATACCTGCCAAAACAAACCAACAAAAACACTCAAGCATTCAGATAACAACAAACACACTGACCGTCCAAGCATCAAAAGAGGGGACTGGGGATTGGTCCCTGGTGATACAGTGAATATCGAACCATCAACAACTCGGAGAGCATCAATCCCAATAACCCTGAAATTGCGATCAACTACCTTGCCCACAAGGCATCCACCATGGTAGTGCCATATAGTACTCACTGTGCGACGGCAAAACTCTCCCATCAGCCGATCATTTGATTGATCAACGGGCAATGCAGGCCCCACGTATCTTCAATCTCGGCCCCCAAACCATTCCCTGAATTGGAAATCCCCCATGGAACGGCTCCTCAGTACATCACCGATCTTGCGGGTGCCATTCACACACCGCTCCACATCACCCGGATTACTAAAGTAGTTGAACCGGACAATTGGGTTAACCCTGACATCCGTAGATGGCAACCGGAGTGAACCTGCGGAGAGTGGCCCAGTAATCTTCTCCATCAGGGTGGCCACAGTGAGATACAGTGGTGAAGCTGGGTTCCGAATGAAAACAGAGCGAGCAGGGGAGACAAAAGGTATGACATTGGAAGTTGCTTCAAGGTAAGCCCCTGCCCCTGAATTGGTTATGCCCACGACTTGTATCAGAGAGTGCTCCAATGGCATTGGGGGCACAATTGAGATGCCATTTCGGGGGTTATCATAGAGGAACTGTCCGACATAAGGCAAGTGATGAGACACAGGAATTCCCCACGATGAGAGGGACGGCCTCGGTCCAATGCCACTCAGAAGCAGAAGCTGTGGGCTTCCGAGAGCCCCAGCACAGAGCATCACCTCTCCCTTTTCACGCACCATTGCATGGCCCTCTTTGGTCGCGAAAAACAACCCCAATTGCCGATTGCTTCGATCCGCGAAGAAGAGGCTAAAAGAATTATTTCAACACTTGCATAGCTTGCATAGACATATATGCACTCGAATATTCGAAGCTTTCGCATAGCTGAGGAGATCAGCAACACTGTGTCTACGACCAGAACTGTCGAATGTCGAACCACCAATCTTGGTACCCACTGAATGATCCAAAGTCAACCCATTATAGGGATCAACACCGGCTTCCAATAGCCCGTCTCTGACTGCCGATTGCCAATTCTTGAGCTCCGGCCTAACCTAAAGACGATAGCCCTCTCAACCCACTCATAGGACTGGTTCACCACTCGGAGGTCCCAATTAACCCCTGACCTTCCGTAGAATTATTGATCGGCTCGACTATAGAACCCGGCATTGATAGCACTACTGCCGTCAAGAACCCGGCCTCGGGCATTGGGGACGCCGTCTTCGGAGGTGAAGGCTTGCGCCGGGGAGTCGAAAGCGTCGACCTCCATGAGAGTGGTGAGGAAGCCTTCTTGGGTCATCAGATTAGGCTTTCCGTACGGAACACCGCCCCTTTCAAGCACCAGAACCCGCTCATACTCAGATAGCGTTGCTGCCAACGGGCAGCCGGCGGTGCCGCCTCCTGTAGTCCTCTGATGGGAAATCTGTGGCGTTGAAGACAAAACCCAAATAACTCGGACCTGTAAACAGAAGAAAGATTGATCAAAACCTGTTCAGTTAAAGAAAGGGTTTCAAGAAAAAAGACATAAAAAAAAAAAAGAAGAAGAGAAAGAATAAGAGGGTTATCGAATGATTACTTTGTTGAGACTGTGCTCTGGCCAAGGAAATGAGAGTGAAGATCCTCAAGAACACGAGGGGTGGAAAATGAACTCAATCAAAGAAAAAGATGCCTGAGGACTGACAATGGTGGAGAATACACGTTGCAAGAGTTTGATGATTATTTGAAGGTCCGTCATCCGTTTAGCTGCTCACACAACACACTCCACAGCAAAATGGAGTTGCAGAAAGGAAGAAGGGCGAAACTTGTCGAAGCATGATGCATGCGAAGAACGTACAACCGCAGTTTTGAAAAAAAAACCCCAAGCAAAATTAGCTTTTCGTTACCAACATTGAAAAGTCTTTGGCTGCGTCTGCTATGTGTTCTGAGCAGTTACGGACGAAGCTGGAGAAGAAGGCGGCTATGCTAGTTGGTGCATCTTTGTCGGCTATGATCAGCAGAGGTTGAGGTGCATTGATCCGACTACAAAATCTGTATCTCCACATGTCGTTTTCGATGAGGCATCATCATGGTGGTCCTCCGAAAATGTAGTACTGCCGGATTCCGGGATGCTAGACTTCCGTATGCGGGCACAAGCACCTGAGCAACAAGAGCCTGATATTGTGAGTAACTCTGGACCAGAGTCAAAAAAATCAGCTACACGAAGCCCTCCTGTCAGAAAAAAAAGCCCAAGGCCCGCGACCCGTCAACAAAGAGTGATGCATGCAGCTCTAGAAGAGAGCAACAAGATATGAAAGAGGATCCCTGCTGAAGGCACTGTGCTTGATAGCCGACTTAGAAGATCGACAAGGATCAGGAAGCCCAATCAATCCCAAGTATACAGAAGCCAGCTATGCAGACACTGTGACACTTTCACAGTCTTGTGCCTCTCCAGAAAGTGGAAGAGCCAAGCTCATTTGAAGAAGCTAAGGGCCTGAAAGAGTGGGAGAATGCGATGAAAGAGGAGATTTCTGCCTGAACCTTAAAGAAGAATGAGACATGGGAACTTGTCCCATTACCAGAAGGAGTGAAGCCAATCGAATTGTCTCGTTCCGTGTAGTCAGGGTATGACAGGTGAAGCGCAAGAGTGACGGCTCGATTTTTAGATAGTTGGCGCGATTGGTTGCTCGTGGCTTCTCACATCTCACAATGGGGTGGGATTGATTATGAAGAAACATTTGCTCCTGTGGCGAAGTTTACATCTATTAGAATTGTCGCAGCTATGGTCGCTCATTTGGATTTTGAATGACATCAGATGGGGATGTCAAAACTTCATTTTGAAATGTGAACTCGAGGATTTATATATATGGTACAACCTCCAGGCCAGGTTTTGAGGTTCTTGGGCATGAAGATAAGGTTTGCAAGCTAAGAAAGTCTTTCTTTATATGACTTGAAACTGTCTTCCCGACAGTGGTACCTTAAGTTTCATCAAGCTATTAGCGATATGGGATTTCGAATGAATTTCGACGATCATTGTATTGAAACTCGAATAATGGATGGTGAGATTAGAATATTGTCAAACTATGTTTATGATATCCTTATTGCCGGAAATTCCTTGTTTGCCATAAATCGAACTCAAAATTGGGGATGGGTGAAGCTTCTTCTGTGTTTGGAAATAGCGGGTGGCTGTGTTATCCGCCCGGACAACAAGTCAAGGTAAGCTTCCAAAGCTCCCTCCTGCCCGCTGACTGGCCACGTTACTGAGAACCTAGGAACAGCGGATTTTGAGCCCCTTTCTTATTATTAGTAAGATAGGGCGGGGCTTTTTCGGGGACTAGCCCGCTTCCCATTACTCGACGAAGGCTTCCCATTGTCCGGTTCTTTCTGGAATGTGGGATCGTTTTAGATCGTACCCGAGCAGCCCACTCCCAACCTTCACTCAGTCGTCAGGCTGCATCTGAACTACAGTGGCTTCAATCCGAGTCCGGGTCCCGGGCTGGCTGCATCGGGGAGGGGTAGAAGCAATGGATCGAGTGTATGGATTCAATTTCTTCTCGTCCTGGGGATCATCTCTCCTAGTCTTGATCTAGCCGGTCCCCTCGGAATGATCTCGAGATGGAAGCGGGAGCGGAGAGCCCAGCTTGAAGGTCTTTGGTGCTCGAACCAGGCAGCTTCCTCTCCCTCTCCGTCAATTCATTCGTTTAGGGCGAGAGCGAAAGCCCATGCAGTCTTTCATCTGTATCCGAAGGGGACAGACTTGCCGGCAACCAACTAAACTCCTTGTCCGGTTCAGATAGGCTGCCTGATGACCTCCATCCGTTTTTGATACGTACATGGATGGAATGGATGCATTTCCTGCCTCTGATTGGTCCTTCTCAAGCACCCAACTCCTAATATCAATATCTCAGGGCTAGGGATGCGATACGGGGAATGGAACCTCTTAGTACCGGGCAAGGGGAATGCATGCTATTTCCATTTCTTCACATCCCACCCAACCCAGCTATGTTGTCTCGTAGATAGCAAGGTCAGTTGATTGTTGCTCATGACAAGGCAAGGAAATTCCTCCTTCGCCCGCACTTTGTTCTCGGACTATTCCCTGTAGAATGAAGTCCCCGTAGTCCTGGCTATGTGGATACTCATTCTAAACCACATGGGAGCTTCTGTAGCCAGGTTACCGGCCATCTCGATACTCAAAAGATTACGAGACTTTTGCCCCCACTCTAATTTCCCCGTCTCCACCAGAGACTGTGCAAGGGAAGTGTCCGGGTTCCCTTGACGAGGCAGACGAAGTGCGGGTGTGCATCCGATGATCCGGTTCAACTTGCTAGCCTAACCACGTCTCGAGTTTTGATGAGTCTCAGAAAAAAAACCGATTAAAGATGCGGGTACATTAGAGATTCGAAGGTCTCCGTTTTCCATTTTATAGCGTTTATGTTGTAGGTCAACTCGAGATAGCAAGAATATACAGGAGCCATTAATATGGACAACTTTTCTCCCTACACGGGAAGCCACCACGAGAAAGAAACCTTCCGGGCCAAAGATGATTGATGTTTTCATTCGAGAAAGACACTCCTGGCTTAACTCAAAAATAGGTCGCTCATTTGCTCCTATGGCCTATCTTGCGGCAAGGCCAGGCCCCCTATGGAAAGTCCGGGTTTCAAGCCCTAAACGGCCTTCAGGTCCACCCGCCTACTCAAGAAATCCGAGACCTGTTGTAGGAGCGAAGCCGCTTTACCGAGTTTACGAGGTGAAGGAGCGAAGCAGCTTGACTGATAGTTTTTCTAGTAAAGGCAGATGCTATCGGTAGATTCAGTCTTAGGCTATTGGTTGGAGAGATGATCTTAAGCTGACGCATATACACCTACCTACTCAAAGGCGGGCAAATCAAAGCTCCTCCTCTTTTTCCACACACACAGAGACGTCTACCTCGACTATACCATATTGAGCTTTCCTCCCGACATTGGAATATGGATTGGGAAGGGCGAGTGGATGAGACCTTCGAGTCGCGTCTCAACCATTGAAGTCTGTATAATGACTATATCTTTATATATAATTATTAAGAGAAACATACGCTTCGCTCCTATTAATGCGCTTCGCCCGCCTGACTGGAGAGGGCGGGAGGTTTGAATGAGTGACTTCCCGTTTTTCAGTCAGTAAAGTAGACTGACAGAAAGAAGAGAGGTTTAAGCACTTTCGATTCGGTAATAGCCAATAAGACAGTTTGCTCTTACCGTACGTACCGCTTGTGCGTTCTCTCTCTTGCCTGTGTGTACGTACTTTAAGCAGCCTTTCCGTAGATAAGTTAGAGGCCCGTGATCTACGGCCACCCTCAGGGGTAGTGTTTTCACTCTCGGGCGGGGAGAGGGTGGTCGTAGATCACGGGTCAACTCTTTTTGTATGAAAGGAGCCTCCCGAAGCCATAGAATAACGGACTGCTATCCTGTTACTTATACAGGAACAGAAGAGGGCCCTAGCAGAACAAGCGCTTTAGGAAAAGAGCTATTACCTTGTTACCGGGAATAGAAAGTACTGGAAGCCCAATAGGGTCGAAAGTTGGACTATTCCCTTACCTAAAGGCAAGCAAGCCCTAAAGTAAGGAAAGGGAAGGAAAGGGCTTCGCCTGACTCGTTCTCCAGCCTCACTCGCGGCTCAGGAAAGACAAGAGTAAAGTACTACCTTACTAAGGCGATAGGTAGACAATCTGACCTTACCGATATCTCGATATCACTAACCCACAGTAGTCTATTGTCTAGATATGACTACTAGTCTAGAGACTCTTTATATAGAATATATAAAGTATAAGAGTAGTCTCTAGTTTTATATTGTAGTCGTAGTCTCTAGTTTCTAGTAGTAGTCTAGTGTTCAAACAAATAGTCTTTGCCTCGTATACTTGTATACACTGAAGTATACAGAAGGAGAGGAAGCAAGGGTCAAGAGAAGTCAGCTCGGTTTATGAGCCCCTTTCCGATTCCCTCACCCAATCTCATGAGAAGCAAGCCCAGAGGGCCCTGCCTTAACCTGTCCCCAGACAGCCAGCCCTCACCAGGCTGCTGGCATTGCTAAATGCTCCGCCACGAAGCAAGCTCTCCTGAATACGACAGATTCGGAAGTGGCTAAAGAAGTCGAAGGAAGAAAGAGTAGTTGGGCAACTGTATGCACAAGGGTACATTATTAGATTAGTCTTTTGGGAATTGGCAACATTGACAGGAAGAGGTAGGAATAAACTTTTTTAGGTCTAGCTTCAAATCGGCCTAACCTTCGGTTCCCGTAACCAAGTTTTTCTTTCTCACTCCTGACTTTCACAAGTCCCCCCCCCTTATGTACTTTTTCTTCAGTGTGGGGCAAAGGGCGCCCTCTACTTCTACTTCTAACTAAAGGCGAACAGCCGGCATTGCAAGCAAATAGAGAGCCCCCGCCCGTTTGAGTCGGTCGTTCCGAGCCGGAAAGCGTACCGGCAGTTTGAGTCGCGAAAGGGCCGCTTGCTTAATTATATTATTCTAATTCATAATATCTATCTAAGATTCTATATATATTATATAATATATATAGAATAATTTGTTTTTCCAATTGTTCATTTTTCATTAAAGGAAGAGGAAGAAGCAAATAAAGCAAAGGCCTCCTCTTTCCGTCCGCTCTTCCCGAAGTGAGCGAATTGCATGTAGAGATCCGTAGGGGCTTATAGTTTAATTGGTTGAAACGTACCGCTCATAACGGTTATATTGTAGGTTCGAGCCCTACTAAGCCTACCACCCCTTATCTTCACCTGATACAAGGCAGTCGAAGTCCCCGCCACCCTGCAGATCTCAATCTAGCGACGTGGAACCACACAGCTGCCGCTGCCCTTTGGGCACGCCTCCTACGCTTACCACTCACCTACGCTCTTGCAGCATGCCCCCTTCGGGCAATACGGCTTTCATAATACGCGAAGCAGCTGAGCGAGCGATAGCTATTCGATCGCTATATTCTTGCGATAGCGAAGGCGTGGTTGAGACTAACAGAGAAAGTCGATGCGAAGGTTCAGATCGAAGATCTTCGCGAGACGGCCCATGAATCTCGAGAATCGAGCGTGGGGCTTGAAGACCCTACCGCATTCCGGCCCCGGGGCCTTCAATTGTCTTTTCTCCTCTTTCACCAGTGAGTGGTGAGTTTCCTTTTTCTTTAGGTACCTCTTGGATTCTGAGTTTGTTCCAACAGCTGCCACACGTGAGATCCTGATCGTCTTCCTCCCAGTGTTGTTGCCCGCTGGGGGAAGGAAAGTTCAGTGGGTTTTCCTTCCAGGACCGGAGAAGGTCAAACTCTGGGCGGGCTGCCAGGTTTCGCCTACGCTACGGTTTCACAAGATTGAACCTTTTTTGTTCAACCGAAGTAAAGGAGTTCCAGAGCACGAGGGAATGGGCTTTCATTCCCGGGACCGCCTCGTCTATGTACTCGGCGCCTCTCTTGAAGATGCGCGCGCGATATGAGAAAAAAGAGCCTATTGGTTGGGAGGAACCAATGAAAAGCCAGGGTAGAGCCTCGGAGCCGGCCCAAGCGAAGATCGGCACTCGAAGGCTTGAGGAGCAGCCCGCAAAAGGGAAAGCCGTGGAGACGGCAGACTCGCCAGTCAGGCACACCGTGAGGCTGACTACAGCAGACCGGGAGCGGGAGGTTACAATTCCTGTTTTCCTGTTTCAATTTCCGGGAGTGAATGTAGGAAGTTCAGACGGTGGATCAGGTGTGAAGATTCAACCAAAGACGTCTTGGGGATCGGCAATAGCTAAGCATTGTGGCCATCACTGTTCAAGCTACGTATGGCTGGCGCACAACCTACGGGCTTCTTAGCCAAAAGAAAAAAAACAAAAAAGGATGCCATGCCTCTAATCTAAAGCTTTAGTCTAATCTTAGACAAAGAGCAAGGAGGATATGAAGCACTGCTGGGTAGACCATGGCTCCAACCAGGGTGGTTCATGACTGGGCTAATAAAAAACGGTCTCAAGCAGGGAAACGCGGGATGGAAGGCGGGCGGAAAAGGCTTGGCTTTGTTTCACAGAAAAAGGACTAAGGAAATTTCGTTTCCGTAGTGGTGATGCAGGCGTCAGTTGACCTGGTTGATAGATAATATAGATAGATATTATATATATATATGCAAGATCGAAGACGCGATTCGCGCGGGTCCGCTTTTTTTTTTGAAGATAGCAAGGAGGCGATTTGTTCGCTGGGCGATTCAGCTAGCCAAATCGCACTAATGCAATTCATTCGCCCTACGAGACTACAGAGCAATTCAAACTCTTAGTAAGACTAGGGCTAGGGCGACTCATTCTATTCTCTCTGAGGTCAGGTAGGTGAAGCGTCTAGCTTAGGGGGGCGCGTCGAATCGCTGAAAGGCCTTGGTGATTCTCCAATTTGGTAATCTGAAGATAGAAAACCACAATGATTCCAAACTGAACTTCCCTCGTCTCGTATCCATGCTGCCCCGACTCCAAACTCGATGTTTGTTAACTAAGCGGGACATTCCCAAACTCTTTTTTATCAAACTCCTTTCTCGTTCCCTTGTACAGCCCTTACCAGGCTGTTTTCATTATGTGTTCTTTGCAGTGTCTAGGGAGGTTAGGAGTGAGTTAAGCTAATGCATACAAATAGACAGACCAGGTTCATCCTTTGATGTTGAGGTCAGTGCAAGTCTGTCTATGATGTTGAGTCTAGGTGGTGTTGAAGCTGGCTCATTCATGCTAGTCATCTTAGAGCTATGAGTCAGAACAATGTTCACCAACTCTTCCATAGTCATCTTGTTCATATATCGAAAAAGCTTTTGAATATGAGTTTCCATTGTTATATTAAAGTGTTTTGTCTCCTCCCCAAGGTAGCATTGCCGAGCGGGCGATCCCTGTCTTGTTTATCCAGCTAGCTTTTTTTCCCCGTGGTACTCAAATTCGATTTGTGAGAGCTCGGCAATTAAAAAAAAAAAAGGGACCTTAAGCATTCTCAATAAAAATGCCTATCTATAAAGCGCTGAGTTGAAGAGGGAACAAGTCCCACAGAGAGATGATAAGTGGGAGAAAGAGTGAAATGGAAATCTCTTCTGGAATGGAAGACCTCCCATCCACTGACTACAAGACTGCAGCCTAACACCCAAGTTAGCTTGAAAAGAATCAATAGTTTGGACAAAACTATGGCCATGCAGGAGAGTTTCTGCTTCCGCAAAGGTTGCATCTTTGCTTTGATCCCTAGAGGAGACCTGTTCAATTCCACATGACAGCACCATAGCCATCTCTTATGACCCCACCATAATCCGAATTTCCAGAGGGGACGACTTCCCTACTCCTTTAAAGTTCATCTTGATGTGATTTGAAGAGGAAATTGCCACAAGATTGATCTCGATATGTTTGAATGAATTTTCATTGAAAAAGGAAAAAAAAGCCATGGTGTTCATATTTGGCTGCTAAGTACCTCTCCAATGGCAAAAATGGATTGCCCAACCCACCTCTAAAATATCCTGCATAACGAAAGGTATTATTTGGTACAGAGAGACTTTCCGGCAGAACTTGGGCTAGACTTTGGTTGGGCAATGGTAAGCTGATTCGCTTCTGGGATGATGTTTGGCCGTGCCACTCTCCTCAGAGATGCATGCCATAATTTCTATCAATTCACAAGGTTCTCATGATCTCAAAGTGATAGACTACAACATTCAATATGAAGGAGAAAAAAGGATTTATCCCCCTATGAAACTGCCCATCCAAGAGCATTTGGCTTCATCATACTTTTTTTTTTCTTTTTTTTCTATGGCTATGGACAACTAAGATAAATATTATCTTCCAGCCCAAAAAAGGAGGAGAATCTCTTTTGCCAGCTCAATCCTCACGATAATAATTATGTATGCCAATTCTGCCTAAAAATCTCTTCAGGTGATCAAGAAGGCCCCCTTTTTCAGTAGATGAAATTAGGATGAAAGTATATTATCTCAACGCTTCTTTTCTCTGGCTTGCTCTTCTAAATCCAATTTTGGCCTGCGGTAATGTAATCAGGATTTCATCTCCACAATTCTTTTTTTCTATGAAAGCAGGAAAGTTTAGTTCCAAATTCTGCCTTATTCCATGAGATCTAGAAGCACTTCTGCAACCTTCTCTCTCTCCATTTTCCCTATCGCTCTTTTTTTTTTTTACTTCTTTCAAAGGGGAATGCAGGCCTTCCTTAGAAGTTGTCGCTCGATCGAAAGGATATAACAAACACATACGAAACCTTAGCTTCGCTGACTTTCTGAGGTATAACCTTCGCCACGACATTAGTGGCTTAGCTCTTCGCGCTTCCCGCAGGCTTTTTTTATAGAGAGAGAGTAAGGGGGCGGTACGGAAGATTGGTCCGTTCCGCAAAGCTGAGCTTTTCGGTTCGCTCCCCCGGCCTTCTTACCAGTCTGCCTCCTTTCTCTTGATGGAATATAACAATGCCCGAGCTCCTGCTTTGCTTGCGTTCTTCACCGGCGCTTGCCGGGGATGTATCACTTATCCCGCTCCTAAGGTAAGGAGTCTCCTCTGTGTGTTAGAATCTTTACGGGAATGAATCGCATATGTTGGTTGAGAATTGCTCGGGAATTCATTGATAGTGACTTTGCCAGGTTCTAGGGGTTCCCCTCTTCTTTTTTGTCGATCGAGCCGCTTTCCCTCATTCCACTCGTCCAGCCCTCTTCACGAACTTGTACAATCGATGCCACAAAGATAGCCAACTCGATTATCAAAGAAATAAGGAAACGGGCGACGATTTGGCACCAGATATCCGGAGGTGTGGAAAGAGCTGCTGTGAAAAGCGGAAAAACCATCAAAAAACGACGATTGTTCGTGAAGGTTTCCACAGAAAGACCCCTTAGTTCTGGCAAACGGATCACAATTACAGGTACCTGGGAGCATACCGATAGAATGAACGAAATACGAACAGTTAACATAATATGGTCATAGATCTTAGGTTGTAACTTGATCATGAGCGAATTTGTTGATGTTGCACCCACGAAGTATGGAAAGTGCCAAACATTGGGAACTACCCGGGGAAGAGTTAGGAACAGGAATAAGGAGAAGCGAGAACCACTTAAATAGAGGAATCGATTGTATTTCGTCCTTTGTTCTCCATAGCAACTGGGGATCAAAAAGCACCAAATTTGATGACTTATTAAGGGAAAGACGAAGTAAGAGCATGCTATTGAAGACATTGCAACATATGTCGGGAAGGCCTCCGTTGATTGTGTACAAACAAAATACGAGTCCAAAGGCAGGGTAAGAAAGGGTTTAGCTAATGGAGATATTAACTCTTCCGGGAACCAGTAACGCGTAAACCATGTCAAACCAAGACCGATCAATATCCGAACGAAACGGATTCGAACTTCTCCTAGAATAGTTTCCGGTGCGAAATGAAATTCATAGGATA
>NW_028275167.1:13059439-13081939 GCF_013281855.1 Momordica charantia | reverse complement strand
CAAATAAAAGTCAGAAAAGAGCTTTCCACTTCCTTCACTTATTCTAATATATATACTCTATCATCGATCTCGTTGGCTTCTTCGCGTCGACTTAGTTTCCAGCTTGGGCTGGTGCCTTATCCTTTCGAATTTGGAGTGTATCCGGATCGGATGACAAATCCTCGGACACACTTAAAGCTCTCTTGACTTTCCCAAACAATGCGAAGGATCTCGCTGAGGTATCTTCGTTAGAAGCGCACAAGCAAGTCCCCCCGACACCTCGTCGAGACTCCTTCGCCCCCTGAGACGCCTGATCCTCAAGCTCATCACCCTGGTACCGCTGCTCGTCCTCTGGTTTCAAGAAAAAAGAGTTTCGGCCGCCTCCCCGGGTAAAAACTGTCGAAGACAAGGATTCAATCTTTATTCGGTGGGACAAAAAAGGAGACTATTGGCACTACGTGCTAAGAAACTTGCAATCGCAAGTAACACAAGAACAATAGTTTAGACAACTGGAGTTTGAATCGAGGGATCTTCAGCTCCGAGAACTCCGGGACCAGGCTGCTTCTCTTTTCAAGATGGAATTATCTCGCCATCCAGATATAATAAAGAATTGTATCGACACCAAGAAGCCATTTTTTCTTTTTTGAATGACCAAACGAAATACATTGAGGAGTCCTTTAGGCACGACGATAACCGGCCTAAAGATGTCCTCATGATCGACGACAAAAGGGAAATGGAATAATGAAACTTTATGATCCAAGATCTAAAAGAGAAAGGACCCACATCCTCCACGTTCCGTTCCATTGTGGAAGCTTATTTTCCTCCGGATGATTAGAGAGATTTTTTTCGGAAAGCGTAGAAATCAATCGTTCGAGGCCCACTCATTCCAGCAAAAGTTAGTGGGGAAGGGGAGAGGTGAGGTGGGCCTCTTCAATTCAACAAAGTCAGGCTTGAAAAGCACCTTTTATATAGCATATTTCTCTCCCAACAAGTCTTTCTTCCTTCATTTTCACTAGCCGCTTCCCGGAAAAGAAGTTGTTTTCTATTTCGACTCACAAGGCTAGGTCTTACACCCGAAAGAGTCTTTCACTTTACCTATCTTAACTGAGATAAATCTAAACAGGCTATCACCGCTAATAGAAAAATTGCTTGACCCGGCTTACCAATTCGATTAAAGAAAATGAAAGGGCTACGAAATACCGTTCGACAACTTACTAATGAACGAACCTTGGGACTCTCCCGCGCCTGTTAAGGCTAGTCATCATTAGCTCTTTGTCTTTCTAGCCGCTTTCCTTGCTTCGCCATACCGGCGAATGGACTTACTGACTAAGTCACTTAAGGTTTGGAACCCTTGCTAGCAGCTTTTGTGGAAAGAGAAATCTCCCTGACTTTGTTAACTTACGTAAGGAGAGCACCTTGAGTATTTTAAGATTTTATCTTCGCATTGGTAGAAATGAATTGGGCATTGGCTTCAATCATGGACAGGTCAAGGATATCTTCTCTCCAAAAGACCAAGATATTGGCAGGGGATTCATCCGAGCGAGATGTTCGACATTCATCCATCCATACGCAATCTCCGCTTCCATTTTGATACATAGTTGGCCCTTCTAACCATTGGTTCCAGGATGACAACCAAAGACTAAAGCCCGGTCCGAGCAAGATCGTCGAGACGCCTACGCGTGGGGCCATTGCTGACGCCCCTTGCATTCCAAACAATTTCAATTGTGGAAATTTTGGAAATATAGTGGGGTGGGGCTTAGCCCCAAGTTTGGATTGTGCCCTAGTAGTCGCGCTCTTACCCAGGTGCTGCCTTGTTCGGGGGCTTCGGTTTCAAATCTTTCTCAAATCTCGATGATTGTGGGTCCTGAGAGGAGCTATTGGATTCTTCATCATGATCATTGGAATGAAGAGGCTTTGAGGACCTTCCTTCTAAGGAAAAAGCGCGAACTTGTCTCTGTATGGCAATCACTAAAAAAAGAGGGTTAACCATCGGTTCATTGGATTCCGGGCCGGATGGATCCAGTGCATGATCCGTAGGGGGTCTTGATTATCAACAAAATTTCTTCAAACTCTTTCCTCTTCCTGCTGTCCCCATGAGGCAGAGCTACCGCCGGTATTAGGGGCTGCGTTAACCGAAGGCGATTTTCCAATAGCTAAATACTCCGGTTGTTGAAGAACAGAAGCTTGGGGATTGTTATCTGGTTCAAGCTCTTCGCCCCGAGGACCATCTTCAATGGTTTGCATGTCAGCAGCAGCAACATCTGAATCACGAAGGCTAACTTCAGTGGTAGGTGCTGGGTAGCATTGGTTCTTGGAACATAGGCCATTCTCGGTGACGGGTTGACACCAGGTTCCTTATTCGCCACTTTGCATTCGTGACGGGCATGACCTTGTCGTCTGCAATGCGTGCAGAACTTAGGTATTCAAAAAGAAACGATTTCTTGCTAGTGATCCATACATACACAGTCGATCCAATCAAAACACGATTTGGGGGGTTTTCCTTGAGAAGACCGATTTCTACACAAACCCTAGCTTTATTGTGAGAGGGGGGCGTGAGACAAGCTTCGTAGGACCTTCAAGGGTCAGGCCAATTCCGAAAGTCGAGACGATAGAAAACAGGCGAAACTCAAAGAAGAAGACAATAGGCGGATGGGGTCGCCCCAAATAGGCGCATGCATTGGATCACCATTGCGGAGACGGAAATCATGGCTCCAGCAGAAAACCCTAAACATCAACCCCTCAATCAAAAACTTCTCTTTGTTTTTTGGTGCATATCTTCTTTGTTCGAGAGCTTGATGAAGACGTGCCTTGGATCTAACAGAGTGATCGAAAGATCCCCCTTGGTACGCCAGTTCTTTCGAGCGAACTCCCGACGTCCTCATCCTTAGAAAGGGTTTTGCTGGAACTCCATCCTTTTGAAGATTTTACTTTGAGAAGATAGCTTTCCTTAGAAACTCCCACAATTCACTACAATCTATTCCCACCCTTTTACTCCCCCCCTGCCTACTCCCTTACTAACTAAACAAAATCCCCAAGCTCAGGTCACCTAGCTTAGAAACGAAACGCTGAGGAAAAATTACTTACTTGCTTGCCGAGCTAAACGAGTAACGAGCACACCGAGCAAGAGATCTCGACAGTTAGACAGAAAGTTTGTCAGGGGCGGTAGTGGGGATGCACTGAGCGACGGAAGCAAAGAAAGAATCAAGCTAGGGAACACTCCAGATTTACTAAAGGCCTCCTTAATTAAGGTAAGGGCTTCTAACGCTTTGGTTGTAGGCAGGCCAGGTCCAACCCTTTCGACGTTGTTCTCCTCATCTTTCAGAGAAAGGAGCTAACTCTTTCTTGCTTGAAAGAAAGAAGACATGCCTCGACTTGCCCCATTGATTGATTGAGGGACAGGGACAAAGGTTAGTTGGCACCTCGCCGTTAGCGTTCCGATCCACTTACTAGCAAAGACGGCAGTCTTGAAAAAATTCCTAAAAATTTCTATCCTCGATAGTTGAACCAACTCTCACTTCAACTGAATAGTCAGGCCCAGTTCGAGATTAAATCATTTCCTGTGATTCAAAAGAAAAGAAGGAAGCAGACCAAAGCCCTCGCATAGTGAAAGTTGCTCAAATCTTTTTGGTCTAAAAGTACCCAGTCGATAGGATTCCATTCCCAAGAAGGGTTGCGGGCGGGTAGGAACTGGATCCATTTGAATAGCCGCCGGACGTGCTGTTATGGAATCCGAAGATCATCCGCTCAGGACCGCCTTCTTTGAATAGCTGGAATGTTTATCTGAGCTAGCCAATATTTAGGAAAATCAGGCTTTTAGCCAAGCTTTGCGAAAAATAAAAAAGGCCAGGCCGATAGCCAAGTCATATGTAATGATTGCACCCATAGCTTGGTGTGGTTTTTCTTTTCTTCAATTACATGCTCTCCTGGAAGGAACTCCTCTCGTGCCTATCGGTGTCTCGTCCCTTCGCTTCACTCATCTATTGACGTAAAAAAAAAAGAGTGAAAGACCTACCCCACCCTTCCCTTTACGTACGTGAATTAGGCCCTTGCTCGGGGTCGGGCAAGATTCCCGGTTGAGGAAAAAAAACCTAAGCCTCGTATGTATTACCAATCGGAACTCTTTATTGCCCTAGACCCAAAGACCTTGGCTATTCAAAATCAGAGGAATAACCCTTAGGAAAAGAGTTCAATTGCTATAACTCTGCTCTCCCCCCGCTAGAAAGACTTTCTTACTTAGCTTAGTTCTCCTACCCCCTCTGAGGAGTCAATTCCTTTTGGAACTCGATTTCTACCTTTATCTTTCCAGCCTTTATCTTTAGAAAAAGCCTCTGCAACTACCTTTTTCTTTCTTCTTCCGCACCCTGTTCAAATCATCAATTCCATCAGTTCCTGGTTCGTTGGTACCAATTCAATCTTCGGTCACATCGGTCGCAGAATAAATTCCCTTTCTTTATGATCCGGAATCCATATACCTTTTTAAAAAAATTCATTCAAATAGGAATGCTTGTAGAATGAAGCTTTGCGAGATTTTGCATATGACCCCCAAAAAGTCTAGGCTTAAGAACGGTGATGATAGTTCAGTTGTCGAAGAAAATGTCCCGATGAACTTTTATTCGCACTTTATGTCGCTAACCCGTGGCGGACAGAGCTAACAGGTGACGGTAAAGGTATCTCCACATTTCGAACCTCGGGAGAGGAGGACGTTGATCGAGCTTTTCCATGCCTAGTCCCAGTTTCGGTTAAAGACCCAGAGCGGGCTACGGATCTATACCAAGCCCGTTACGCCATAATTCATTGAGGTTGATCCCGAAGTTACGTTCGAGACCGTATAGCAGTAGTCTCTATTTATTCACCCCAAGAATGAACGAGACTTTGTTTCACGGGATGGATTTCATTAACACGTCTCGACCAGAAATGGTCTTCGCAAGCATACCGCTTTCTGTTCAAGAATCGGTAGCGGTTTTAAGGAAGACTACCGAGCTCCACGATAGATAAGCGCCTATCATCTCTATGCGAATTCTGACTTTAGCTTTTCGTCTTTGATTAGTATTAGCGAAAGCTCGCTCGACTTAATAATAGCTGTCTTACTCGACTTGCTTACTAGCTGCCTTTCTGACTAATATCATAATTTGACTTGTGAATTTCGAGTTCTAAACTGAGTACACTAGGAGAACAGTAGTTTCCTCTTGTTTCCTTTTTATGAACACGGAATGATCAGCATTCCTTCTCTGGAAACCCATCGATCTTCGTCATAACCAAACTTCATATCTCGAACCAAGCCCGAGGAGCCGAGGAGAGATATATATGAGACCATATATCGCCTTTTTTCACCTTCAAACTTTCCCTTCCTCCCCCTGAGCTCGAAAACCTGGTGGAGGACGAATAGAAACCTATTCGTGGAGGTCTCCATGAAGAAAGGCCTTTTTGACATCGAGCTGATGCAGTGACCAAGATCTGTTAGCTGCAACTGACAGAATGACTCGTATGGAATTTTTTTTAGTTTGGCCACAGGAGCAAACGTCTCGAGATAATCGATGCCATAGGTTTGTGTGAAACCTTTCGCCACAAGACGAGCCCTCTCGATAGAGCCATCCGCTTTGTGTTTCAGGGTATATACCCACCTGCAGCCAACCGTACGTTTGCCTCTTGGTAACGTGATCAGTTCCCAAGTGTCGTTCTTCTTTAGAGCCTCCATTTCTTCTATCATAGCTTTCTTCCACTGAGGATGATTGAGGGCTTCTTTCAGGAGGGTATCTTATCGCTGAAACGAAAGCTTGAAAGTCAGGAAGCTTGATAGGACACAAAGTTATTAATAGGGCGAGAAGTAAAATATCTCTTTTCTTTCTTCAAGGCAATACAGATCAGAAACAACAGAAAGAGGAAAAGAGTCAGTATTGAAAGACAGATCGATCAGATATCTCTTTTAACGAATTGCCTGATTGCGACAGCTTATCGAGACTTGTTACTAGACCAAGAAGAATAAATTCCCTAGAAGAGAGCTTAAAGAGGGCTGAAGTTTAAGGAAAAGAGACCATAGAAAATAAGTCCTGAACTCCAGAACGAAGGGGATAGATTGAATACTGAAATCGTGTTTCACTACTGAAAGACTGAAATTAGCCGAGATCATAGAACTATTTATGAGGATGTGACTATAGTCAAAAATTTTAGAATAAAAAAAAGCACACGTTGGTAGGGTTTATAGCAAGACCTGGGAGAGGAGTATCTGAAACACGTAGAGACTGTTCTAGAAGCTCTGCGTGAGCACCAGCTTCAAGCCCATACGGAGTTGTGGAATTTCAACCAGATTTGGAGGATGGAGGATGCTGATTTGAATGGGGAGCCTTAAAATAAGATCTATTCGGCTTTCGCAGGTAGGCAGCTTTCCAGCCCATCTTTATATGTTCATTTTGATGAAACTCATGCTAATTTCGAATATCGGAAGATTATCCACCGGATAATAATGCTCAAATTGGAACTCTCAACAGCCCTGGAAACCAAATTCCAGACGAATGCAAACAGAAAATGATCAAACATCGCAAGAAGTGTAGCTCCTGACATCACGGAAAAGACAAAGCAGGGAATAGCTTCAACGGCGAAATGAAAAAGGGGGAATCAAAGGTTCAAAAGGAGAGGCCTTCCATCTCTCCCCCTCGCCCGGCTCATTCTCAATCACGATAGTGGCCTCTTGGAACTTTAGGGCTTTGAATGGGCGAGCTTCGCAAAGGGCTGTCTCGGACTTCATTAAATCCAAGAAAAAGTATATCTGATTTTGCTCCAGGAAACTCAAGTCAAAGAGGACGTAATCGAGATGTAAAAAAGAAAAATGGATAAAAAGATGCTGGCAGCTGCTATGTTCCTTCGAAAAGTAGAGATGGTGGCTCTTGGATTAATTTAAACAAATCAAAAAAAAGGCTGTCCCAACTCACATTGGAACCTAGACCATCACTATAGAATACACTCCCTAGACCACAACTTGGAATGGATGGCTACATAAGTCTATGCTCCAGCATCAGTTTCTCACAAGCAAGACCTATAGAATGAGCTCAGATTCATCCATACCGTTTCCAACCTACCTTGCTTGGTGCATTAGTGGAAAGTCAAATGAATGCCTTATGCAATCAAATATGAAAGGGGTTCTGACTTTACAGGCCGAAAATCAGAGAAGAGGTCTTGAAGATTTCGCGGATCCCGTTGCTGATTGTGATTTGGTTGACCTCCCACTCTATGGCGCTTCTTTCACTTGGTCTAACATGAGGAAAGGGAAGGAAATGGAAATCCGATGCAGACTGGATCTTTTCCTAATCGACTCGGATTGGGAAGACCATCTGCAGGACACTATTCAAAAAGTGGGGACCACATTCGCTTCCGATCATGACCTCATTCTTCTTTTCTATTTCGAACAACTTCCCTCCACGGTACCCTTCTCTTTCGAACTGATGTGGTTGTCCCTATCGAAATCTAGAACTCAAAGTTGTGAAGCAAAAGAATGCAACATTCTATTGACTTGATATAATATATTTCAAGATTATTAATACATCCTCAAAAGAGGAAAAGCTCCCTAACCTTAATAATAAAAGAAGGGCTAAAGTAAGACCCTTAAGAGAAATTAGATTTCTCTTGTTATTTTTTATAAAATTCGACGGAAGAATCAAACAATCACTTCTACATGTTACCCTTCAAACTGGAGAATGGATCTCGATCATTCCCTGTTTGCGAGTGAGAAGAAAAAGGAGGGCCTTTACCAATCCTTTCGTGAAGAGATCGGCAATTGATCTTCACTTCTCATGGTTGGTGTTCTGATGATTTTTCGGCAATCACCCATGATCTTACGAATCTACAACTCTCTTTACTGAGCGAGACTCTACCCAGATCTAAAGAATTTGCCAAAGAGCCTTCTTCTAACTAGTTAGAATTTCGTCTTTCTCCTTTTCGTTCGACTTAGGTGGAGCAATCCGAACTCTCGACAGAATATAAAAGAGGTTTTTATTCCTGTGTAGACACCTCAACGAACTCATGTGGACACTCCTTAGCCCGAGGACAATCTCTCAAATACTAATGTTGTGTTGTAAGATGTTCGTTTTTCTTTTCTTTACTGATTCCTCTCAATGAAATTTGCCATGTTGCACTAAGTTACTTACGGATGTATGCATGTGGTCCGGGAACACTTTGGGGTGAACACCCATCCGAACAAGTAGGGTCAATAGTTTAGCATTTAGGCCGTAACATTTAGCAACAAAAAAATCTTTAACCCAACAAGTGCTCTCCGAACCAAGCTAGATAGTTTCCTATCACTAGGCTCACCAACCAACCTGGACTTTTATTTTTATTATTCCTACCGGATATAAAAACCATAAGGATTGTTTCCAGCCATGAGTTCCCATATGACATAAGCGCTCTTGGGGCCATTCCATCAAATCTTTGAGAAGGTCGTATTTGATGGTCGGCGTGGCGATAGGCTTCGCTTCTACGACTGCCTCCCCAGCCGTTGCAAACACTGAGCGAGAACGGTAAGGGGCGCACAAACAATGTCGTTGCGCGGGGATGCGATTCGCCAAGCTGGGGCAAACAAAGCCGTCCGGCCCCCCCCACCGGATTAGGAATGCGAAGGCCTTTCTCCTTCGAAAGGAGACCCGGGAAAGAAAGAGCTATGCTATTGACCGACCCTTTCGTAGTGACTTCGAATCAATAGGCCTCTCCTTTTTTCTCATTTTGTTTGAGGCGGGCCGAATAGAGAATGAAATGCAGAAATAGGGGAAGGGTTCCAAACCTTTTTTTTTTGAAAAAGGGCAGCTCGCCCTACCGAAGTACCAAAGGCTTTCGGGGCTTACACCCCCCGACCTAAAAAAAGGCTTTCAGTAGCGTAGAATCTAAGCCTTTTGAAGCGCCAGTAGGTGTAGCAGTGGCCACACCAACCCTTTCGTTCTTATCGCTCCGGGTTCCGATCTATATGACCTCCGGGCGGTACAAAGTCAACCTCTTCCGTAGAGGCAGGCAGGTAGTAACCTAACCTTTAAGAGTCTGTTCAAGGGGGGAGCCCTCTGACAATGGAAAGATCTCCGTGCGTGGCGTGATAAGGAATCCTAGAAAAGATCGATTGAGACTCCCTCCCCGGTCCCACGAAGATCTCTACGTACTTGTCCAGTCCAGGACAACAGAGATCTTCCGGTCTGCGTGCGTGGGAGCACAGCTCAAACAAAGAAGAGTCTGGTCTGAATTCAGGCCCGGCCTGCCCGTCTGCTGCTAGGTCCGGGAATGGCGCCAGGCGAGGGCGCCGCTATGCCCCGCAGCTCTGCTGCGACCTTCATTTGATTCCGACGGCCGGCATAGATCTCATGAGACCCGCCCACTATTACGACGAAAAAAGCCCTGCCCTTTTCCTTCGCTACTAGGAGAGTCCGCTACTTCTATTAGCGCCGGACCTTGAGTCGAATTGATCGTGTGTCATGTGCAACGTCCATCAATGATGGTTCATTAATGTCCATTGATTTAGACTCCTTCCCCCTTCCTAACTACGAATAAGATCGAGAGGAGCCCGAACCAAACCAAGAACGAAAACGGATTCGATTCACTCCCCATTCTCTCTTAAATAAAGCTCGCCCTCGAGCTTTTAATAGTCAGGGGCGGGTCGGCCGGGTCTTTCCCTGTTGTTCTGTTCCCGCCACGAGAAAGACGCACAGAAGAGGTATGCCCAGCGCGCGGAGGATCCGTTGAGACTTTCTCTTGTCTCGGTAGGGAACTGTACGATCTTTTCCCCTAATTGTATTGAATCAATAAAAAAAGAGGTCAGTGCTACGGCCCCCTATTGTTTGATCCAATATTGACCGGGGACGAGTCCCGACTTGCATAGGTCCTTGGTTTGACCTCCCGTAGTGGTCCTTGCTTTTAATAAAGCGGAGCGGGGCCAATTTCTCGTACTTGCTCAGTGTGCCCCCCTTTCGTCGAGTGCCCCGCCCGGTTCACTGGGCTGTTGGCCTACCAAGCACTTGCCCGCTGCTCCTGCCGCCCGCTTGGCGGGCTCCGCGCTCGTTATCCTTACTGTTCTCTCTGCTGGGGCCCCCCATGGCTCTAGCCATAAGCTATGGCAGCTCCAGCTCGCAACCACAGGGGCTCAGCGGTCAGGTCCGCCCCCATTCGAATTACGTTAGGAGGTCTTTCGCTTTTGCCAGATCTAGAGAGATACTACGAGTCCTCCGTCCCAGATTCCATCGCCGCGGCCATCTGGTTCACCGGTACTACCAAAAAGTCTCATGCTTACGTTACTGTTATTGATGGTTTTATTATCTTGGACCCCGGTCGTGCTTCTGGTTTCCATTCCCATCATCATATTGATGATAAATCTCCTCGTGCTCCGCCATAAGAACTTGGAGTCCGTATCATGGTGAAGGTAAGGTAACGCTGTGATTCTTGCTCAAAAAACAGACCGAAGGCGTTCGAGTTATTGGCTCGTCCAACCCGGCAGCATTCATGAGTCGCTCGTTCAACTGTCCCTCGGAGACACGGTCGAGAAGTACCATGCATGGTTGCCCCCCGTCCTTTCTTTCTCTTGGTCCCACCCAGCAAGATACGGCTCAGCCAAAAAAAAAAGGTGAGCGCCCCTTCCCTTCGTAAACTCGGTAAAGCGGCTTCGCTCCTGCGCCAGCCTTTTTTTATTAGTAAAGTCAAGCTTTGGCTCCCTAAAGACTAAAGAAATGGATCAAAAAAGGGGGGACTTCTGCAACGGGCTATGCCACCCAAACCAACTGAGGGAAGTCGCATCCGTCCCATCGCAAGCACCTACAATGTCATGATCACATTGGTTTACCCCTTTTTCTTTGGTAGTTCAACGGGCGGTCGCCCCTCCAACAAGAAAAGGTATAAATATGGAAACTTCTCTGCCATTTGGATCGGAGAATTTATGGAGGAAATCAGGTTTTAAATTTCCAGAAACCACACGATTATATAGCCAAAGGGAATACGCCGCGCCTAAAATCATCCCAAGCGCGGCTAATGTGGCTACTAAGCTATTTCTTTGGAAAGCTCCTACTGAGATGGGAAATTCCCCGATAAAGCTGCTAGTACCAGGTAAACTCATATTGGCCAAAGTGAAAGAGAAGGAAATGGTAGAGAGATTCGGCATGGTGCTCACTGAACCTCCGTAATATCTAACAAGTCGAGTCTTATGTCGGTCATATAGAACACCAACACATAGAAAAAGGGCTGAAGGAACCAGTCCATGACTTAACATCGGTAGAATGCTACCTCCAATTCCCTGTATGTTCGATAGAGCCAAAGATTCCCCCCCACTGATACGAGTACGCCGATTACCCCCCGAACCGTACAAGATAGTTACCACCTATCATACGGCTTTCTAACTTCACTTCTTTTTCTGGTTGTTCCGCTCTGTCGATCGATGGTAGTATAAGAGATCTGTAACCCCCCGAAATTCTTTACATAATGGTTCCTGCTTTCTACCCATAGTTAGCATGTATCTCTCCGGGTCATACTTGACGTATCACATCCGTCACCCCCACCCCAACTCTATCTTCCTTATCAGTGAACCGGAAATAGTGCATAGAGACTCTTCAATGCTGCGGGGACGAGACGACGTGACATACTACGATCACGTACAGAAGTGCTGCCCTTCGGCTCGGCAATATGGAACCTCTCAACAGCTCCCGTTCCTTTATGAGGTCCTATCGGGATAGGTAGGCCCAAGCCTTTCCCCTCTTCCCGACCGAGCAGTAAGTTCCCCACGGCTGACAAATAGGAATTTAGGCCGTAAAAGAAAGGCACCGGCCCCCCACTGGGATTTGGCTTTCCTTATCTACGTGCGCACTGCGTCAGCACTGGCGAAAAAAAGGTCGGCTTTACTGAAGAAGAAGGAAGGGGCGGGCCGGGTGCTTGTGGGCCCCCTCTGCAGCAAGTGCTTGTTGGACCCCCGTTTCCCGAGAGGGGGCCGGGCTGTGTTTCCCCAGCGGCCGGCCAGTGGCGGCAGAAAACGAACTCGGGTGGGCTCCGCGCGGTTCGCGTTTTCTTGTGTTGAGAGCTTCTCATTCTCTTATAGAAGCCCGCGTCCACGCCGGGGACGGGTAAAGCCCTGCGAAGCAGCAGGGAGCACTGAGCAATGGGGGGGATGAGGGCGACTCCGCCCATGGGTTGGACCACACCACAGGCTGAAGTCCTTCCACGGCAGGAGAAGGACAGGGCAGCGTTCTCGTTGTCGGACCGGAACAAGAAAGGGAAGGAAGCTAGTCGTTGGAGGGAAGACAAGACTCGTGGAGTGCGACTCCACAGAAGAGCCTTACCTTTATATACAAAGGGCGCGGGAGCGCTACAACTAGCACTTTGAAGCCAGCTGAAAAACGGATGTGCGCTACTAGCGCGCAACGGCTTTCAAGCTTGACTAATAGGGCTTTCTAGAGAGAGGTGAGTCAGGGGCTCGCTTCGCTTTTGTTGCGGAGCTCGCAGCCTTCCCACCCCTGCTTAGCGTTCCACTTGTGATCCTGGATGCAGTGGAGGATTTTGAGAAATGCGCCCGAATGTCCCCCCTCCCCCCATAAGACCCTCGAAAAAGAGAAAGAAGAGAAGAAAGTCTTTCTTCTCTTCTTTCATGTGAACGGCCCTATCTTGTATCGAAAGGTTTTTCGTGCTATACACCACGTTGAGAAAGACCAGCCTCCTATGTACCGTACCATTTTTTTACCTCGAAAGGGGGTCCTCCTTATGATGCTACGGACGGCTGTCCGAAGTGCAAGGGTAAACTCGGACTCAGATAGGATAGGATTGTGCGCGCCGGGCCCTTCGGGTGTCATATTTTGGCCGAGTTTACCGTACCTCCGGTCTATTACGCGACCGTAAGATTTTGTTACGTTTCACCGCAGTTACGCCAGAAAGAAAAGGTTCCACACGAGCTCCCGTTCTGCGGCGTGGTGGCAGGACCGATAGGGGATTGGCTCCGAGTGTAGATAGAGTAAAATCTGCAGGGGTCATGCAAATACATAGGCCCCTTCTCTTTTGGATGAATGGGGTGATTAAGAAGGCGCTTTCCGATCTACGGTCCCTCGGAGCGAGGGGTTAGGCAGGTAGTATGGGCCCTCTGACTTCCAGCTATGTGCTGTGCGGCTCCCGCGAAGCGAATGAAAGGAAGCTGGCGGAGAAAGCTCGACGCCAGCGGCTTATGTAGTGGTCGGCCGGCAGAAAGCTCGCTAAGCTTCGCTTCCCTCTCCCCTTCCCTTTTTCAATGAAGTGGAAAGTCTTCCAGCCTCTTTGATTGGTAGGCGGCCCCCTATTGAATTAAGATTCCATTCGATTCATCAGGGTAATTTTTTGTTGTCGTGACGCTTTGATTAGGCCGACTACTTACTTTACGAGAGGCTACTTCTAGCTTCTATAGTAGCCCTTCCACTTTAGTGTAGTTGTAGTTTGTATTGGTACTGAATGAACATATCAAACAAAGGCGATCAGTATAAGCCCTTCTCCGGCCTGGGAAAAGCAGCGAACTCTAGAAGCTAGGGCTTTATTCACCTTTGGACACGAACACTATTCCGTTCTCAGCGGAAACCCGCCTTAGAGATTGAACGTCGACTTATCTTATTGCCGTTCAATCTAAGACAGCGCTGTCTTAGATTGAACGGCCCCCTTATTCAACCAACCGAAAGAAGCCTTTGGTACAACATGTTGTAGTTAAGGTTTGGAACCCTTGCAACTATGATAGAAAGTCGTTTGCTTGTTGCCAAAAAACCCTTCCTTCGCCTTTCTTTTGAATCAAAGTAGGGCGGGGGAAGCTACCGTTTATACGACAGCTCTGCTTCCTCGTCTTGCTTCTGGCAAAGCTTCGACTTTGCTTGCTTGCGCAAAGGCTGAAAGTCCTTTTCGCTAGGTCCAAAAGCTTCCCGAAAGATCAGATCCAACAGAAATCCCGCATATTGAGCGCAGCTGATATGCGGCTACGGCTAGGCGATCATATCATGCCATAAAACGATTTTCTATGTATAGAGAGATCCCCCATCTATACAGATAGAATAGATCTTTTCATGGATAGCCTTAGATACATTCATTCCATTGATTCTGAGTTTTGGGGCTGAAAAAGCTCGTCGATCCAAATGAATCATTCTTCTGGTCTCTCTTCGCTCCCCGCCCCGAAACTGACCCACAGCACAGCGCCAATTCGCTTCGCGCGCAGGAAGGCAACGAAGTTCAGTTCATGAGACCGCGGCGGAGTGGAGCAGCCGCGACACGAAGTTCCTTACCTTAGCTGGATCTCGCTGGTGCCACCTAAACGGTAGGTAGGCGACGGATGTGTGACGTTTGGAGTTGTCGTTCGTGCACCTGTCCCCAATGGAAGAATGAGTGATCCGTTCCCCTGCAGATCATGGCCTTACCACTCGGTCCCCGATGGCCAGCGGGGGATTCGGTATAGCAGCTCACGTTCGGTTGCGCTGCGCGTTCCCGCTGGACACGTGTTAGCTGTAGGAAGTATGGTTCCGAAAGTGACTTCGGTTCGCCAGTTCAGGCTCAACTCCTCGCTTTACGTTAGCGGACCCACAGGTCGGGCCGGGGCTCTGCGCTCTTTCTTTCTGTGTGGGACGATGCCGGGGAGAGAAGGGAATGCGTCGAGGCGGCGAACAACAAGACTACAACTCAATTTTGGCTTTTCCCTCCACGAGATGAGCCCAGTGCATTGGACCGATGGATAAGAGAACGGAGCAGGCCTAAAAAGCGCTTGGGCGCTCTACGTACGATGTAGACTCCATCAGATACATATCGATTTCTTTCTGATGGATCAAGAATAGATAGAAATAGGAGATTTCTCCTTATTATTGATGGATTCCCTCTCGAGACATTTCGACTCTTTCGATCTATCAGAACAGATCAGGCTATCTATCAATCGATTTGAAAATAGCACGTTCATTTCCGCCATAATAATAAGCAGGCGAAGTAGCTAGAAGCGCTCGCTTCTAGCCCTTTCATTCTGATTCACGAATGAATTTTGATTTTGGGAAAGCCAACAGAAAGATTCGATTCTGACTTCGTAGAGCTGGTGCTGCTGTTGCCTGCGCGTAGGGCCGTCCCCCACTCCCGTCCCGGGGCGCTAAGGGGCTTTTGTTTTTGGAACAGACGGCAGTGTTTTGCTGACGCCTCGAATCAAGCTTTTGTTGCGACATGCTATGTTTTCTCCCCCATTGCTAGTAGGTTGATGGGTCGCACGCCCGGCACACATGTTTTGGCCTTGTGTGTCCATAACTCAAAATAGGTGACCTAACGGCCGCCGCCCGACTAAACATACCAATAGTCACCAGATTCATATGGGCTACTGAGGAGTAAGCAATGATCTTCTTAAGATCGATCTGTCTTGAAGTGGTCAAGGAAGTATATATTATAGCAATCGCGCTTAGAGTATAAATGAAAGGAGTGGAACAAAGTGTCGCTTCGGGAAACATGGGTATTGAAAATCTTAAAAACCCGTGGGTTCCCAATTTTAAAAGAATTCCTGCCAAGATGACGGATCCTGCCGTAGGTGCCTCTACATGAGCTTCGGGTAACCAAATATGAACTGGTACCATAGGCACTTTGACGGCGAAAGAGGCGAAAGAAGCAATCCATAGAAAGATTTGGCGCCGCTCACAAAATTCTGTGGTTAATGATATTTGTAAATCGGTGGTTCCTGTTTGGAGAAGAATCAACAGAATAGCTAATAGCATAAAAACGGATCCCAGTAAAGTATAAAGGAAAAACTGATATGCTGCCTTGATCTTTCTTTGTCTCGAACCCCATACCCCTATAATAATGGTAGAGTAAGGGGTGGCCCCAAAGCGGAATTGACCGATGGTAGTTGGTCGAAGCTCCAGTAGGTAGTAGCCACTCCCTTCTCAGGGAACCGTACGTGAGACTTCCGCATCATACGGCTCCGTCCCGAGCTTCCGTCGTCGGCCCTTGTCATTAGACCACTATCTATGCATGTATTTTCAGCCTGGACTCTCGAATCTTTTGCTTCTCGGATAGTGGCGAACAATGCAGCTTGCGTTGCGGGAGATGCCCGCTTCTCGCCCGAAAGAACCGCTCACTAGCTAGCCGGACTAGTGGGGGCCCTATCTGGAGACATACTGAAAACCATGCCTTTCGAACGCAACGCCCGTCTTCCAAATCAAAAGAAAAATGGGCTCGTTGGGAAGAAAGATGGAGTGCGGCCTGTAGAGCACATGTAAGGCACAGTCGGGTTGCTCACGCAGCGGATCTCTCTCTCTCTCTAGATATCTAAAGATAGAGAGAGATGTGAAAGTAATAGCCTTATGTTATGGCCGCCCCCCGACTTACGGCCTTTACGCTACTACTACTGTGATGTGAGCGGTTCAAATTGGTTTGATCTTTCCCAATTATCCTGGCCGGAACTTGTACGCAGCACTTGTACGGGGGTGCATGCATAAAGGTTTGGAACTCGAATCTTATCTTCATCTTAAGGACAGGACCCTACCCTATTCTCGAACTCTCCGCCGAGCTTCACCCAGCCCGCATTTCCTTTTGAAGGGGGCCAAAGAAATGTCTCCACCAGCTGCCAACAGTCTTTCTTCGGAATTCTACTGAACGGGTCGATCCTCCCCTCCCGTTTGTTTTAGCAACTTATCCTAAGGTCTCCTCACCAAGAGCTCCCCGGCGACGACAGAGGAACCAACCCGCCTGCTGTGGCGGGGCGGCTTTTTTGTTTCACAATAAGAGACCTGGACGATTATCCCTACCCTCCGTAGCTTACGAGTTTACGTCCATCCCTGGTCGGGTACAGTTTCCTTTCTCTTTCTCCCTTGTAGCCGTTACCCGAATTCGCGCAAGTGTGTCCACACCCCCCAAACTGACTTGACGAGGAATCCATTCTCGCGAACAAACACAACCCCTACACACACCTAGGAGCACCCCTTCCTGCATATTCATACAAGACCCGAGTAGGCGGGTCGAGGTCTTACGAGGTACCCACTACTCGGAGTACCCTCCCAAAAGGAAAAAGATGTGTCTGTCAGGTTCGGTTCTTCTTAGTTGGGTTGGGCGGGTTCGACCAGAAATGCTATGCTTACACACAAGACTACCCCTCTTCCCGAAAGCTTCGCGGGGACTACTTTACGACGACGGACGACCGCCCGTAGGGGGTTTACTGCACAAGGCCCCTGCAGAGGAAAAGCTTGATCCCAGCGAATAGAAGATGCTCAGCTCCGCACAACATAGGGATTGGCACGCTTTCGGGAAGAACATAGAATAGTAGAGGATCCAGCATGCGGAACACGGCGATCATTAGAAATTCGCGAATTAGAGATGCTGTAATATACTCTTTCCCATAACTTCTCATACCAGACCAACCCACTAAAATGCAAATAGGGATCAGAAATGTGGTCAATATCACGAAGAATAAAGAGATACCGTCTATACCCAAATAAAAATTTATGTTTTCATAAGGAAGCCATCGAAGGCTTTCCACAAATTGAGATTTGGCCGTAGAAGGATCGAATTGTATCCGAGGAACAGGGGGATACAAAAAAGTAATAAGAGAGGCACATAGACCAATCAATCGTATCGGTCGTATTCTTTTTTTTGGAATGAAAAGAGGAGTAATGCTTCCTAGCACGGGACACAGAATAGGACCACTTAAATCAGAATAGCATTCACAGAAATGTTCTAACATTGAGTCGAATTGAACATTGAAGAGATTAGTTGACAACAGTAAACAGATGGGCGCCTAATTCCAATACAATAGGGGTCTATCAGTGCAAGTCAGCTGAACACCGTGATTGATGAGTGGGTAGGTGCACCTCTCGCCCAGTGGGAAGTAATGAGTCCCGGCTCCCCCCCCCTGAATGAAGAAGTAGTGGGGCGCGTATGCGCCTTTATTTAGATTCTTTCTCTTTTTGAATGATTGAGACGAGACGGGAGAATCTTTCTAAAAAAATCTCTCTGGCAAAAACGAAATTCGTCAAAGAGATAAAAAAGAAAAAACTGAAAGAAAGGGAAGTTTTGTCTTTCTTTCCAAAGAAACCACTCAAAAATGAGAGTTAGATAAAGAAGTTTCACTAAGAACTAGCACTAGACTTCTTCCCCCCTTTCGACTTTTCCTCTCTCCTTTTGTGCTTCTACCCCGGCTTTTCATTCTGTTTTATAGAGACCCGAGGAAATTTTTCTAAGAATGAATGTAGAAAGGTGAGACACTTTCCCCGGCATACGGAAAAAAAATCCAGGATGACGGCTGTCAAAAGACGAGTAAGGGACGGGGAGGGGGAGGCTCTCGAAACCAAACGAGACTCGAAAGAACATGGGAATTTGCACCATTCCTATGAGTGCTTTTGTCTCGAAGAGCCAACAAAGGGGCTGCCCTCTCGATCGAGCTCGGTTTCGGTTTAGCATCATATATCGATCTGGAGAAAATGTGGATTGGTTGTAGTGCGGATTAAGGAGCTGCTCCTCCATGCTGTGGCTGTGGAGGTGGGGCTGCCGCCGCCTGATAGAGGCAGAAGCCGGGGCCACCGGAGCCTATCTGTGTCGAGTGTGTCGATTGAAAGAGGAGGAGAGACAACTCAAATGCCAGCACAAAAATCGAAAGAGTCGTGCCATTCAAAATCGAATTCGGCCGAAGATCCATTGCTCTATTTTGCATGCTCCGCTCCCAAAATGCAGAGAGACTTTCGAGGGCAGATCCGGGTTGGTTGGTCCGGAAAGTCATGGGAGAGGCAGGCTAAGTGAAATAAAATAATATACTAGTGCTACTATAGAATCTTATGAATCAAGCACGGCACACTTTCTATATCTCCTCCGTCTACAAGGTGAACAGCTTAGCTTACAGCACAGCGTGTTCGCCACCACACCGGCTGGCTGGTGCATTGGCCTTACCGTAATAGGGCCGAGAAGTATGACCCTTCGATTAGAACGCCCCATATCTCGTGACACGCGGAGCGTGGCATTTCCTTTTAGTTAGTCCGTCTAACTTCTAACCAAAAAATGCATTCTTTATCAAGAAAGTACCATTCAAATCAAAGAGTGCATTGCCTCTTTGAGTGAAGAAGAGAAGGGCTTTGTATAGACACCCTTGAACCATGTTCGTCGCCCTAGGCTCACCATTATTTCATTTCATTCTATTTATGGGTTCGAGCTCCAAAGAACATATACATGGTCGGCTTACGTACGTCTCGTTGACCAAACGATCAGGTATACCACGCTCCCCTCTTTCTATAGAGGAGAGATAAAGAAAAAGAAAAGAGATATAGTGATCGTGCCGTAAGACCTTGTTCGTTTCTACTTGACGTTATTTTCCTCGGTTTTTTTTACATTACATAAGGTAGCTTGCTTACTTAGCGCTTGCGCTAAGGATCTAATCAGAGTCAAACTTGGATTAGAAAAAAAAACCTTTCCCTTATTAGCCGGAGTACACTTGTACTCCTTGATCTTTAGTGCGGATTAAGCCAAAAAAAAACATTTTTTTTTCGAAAAGTCTCAACGTCCTCGTTGAGAGTCGCTCTGCGAGACGTCCAGTAGTCTCTGACTTTGTCTTCGAATCGTAAGTTTCAGCCCGTTCCCAGCTTGCCTCGCTCTCAGGTTGGCCCTTCTACTTGACTAAGTAGTATTCTACTCGTGTAGTGGGTGTATGGTCCCGTCCCGCCCATGGTGCGGTCAGCTATGATATACTAAACTTCTTCTTGGGGAAGTTCATCTACAACATCTGGCGGTGCCCTCGTGGGCACGTTCCTCTCAGGGTCGGTCTGGTCTAATCGAAGTCAACTGACTCACATAGAATACGGGGTGAGTTTTCACCGAGCTGATCGCTTGAGTCTATAGGCTACCTCTCCTATCCGCTTCTCTACAAGGTCGACTTTCTTCTTCCTTCAGACCGGGCCAAGCCTTTAGGTTGTTTAAGTAGGTTGGGCTAGGTTAGGTTGATCTTTTGGAGTGATCTTCAAGAAGGGTCGTCGCTCCCTTCATACGCCTTGCAGCTTCATCGTCGTGGGTTTGGGCTAGGTCGTTGCGCTCCTGCCCCACCTCTTGGCAAAGTAGGCTGATGGGCAAGACCCCTCCAGCCGCAATGGTGTGGGGCGTCAGAGGCTGTTGCCTCGTGGCCAACTCGAAGGGGCTGAAGTTCGACGCAGAGCTTTTTGGTTGTTAAGTTATAGCAGCACTGAGCAACATCCAACAGCTCCAGTCCTACAGGTTTCCACTAAAGTGCCTTAAGTAGCCCTCGAAGAGTCCGTTTATTCTCTCCGTCTTCGCTTTCAAAGATATACCGACCGTAGGTATCTTACCATCAGATACCGACAGTCGTCTTCTAACATTACCGACCTTTAAATATCGGGTTTTCATCAATTTCACATAAAAAAAAAAGCTCTTTTTATCATCAGAAACAACCTGATTGATTTTCGAGACCTCGTGCATTGCATTACCATAACGAAAATAAAAATGAATTAAAAAAAAAAAGAGAACTCTTGTGATTCGGAATGAACCTTTCTCGGTGGAAGAAAAGGAATAGCGATGGATTCCTATGGAGCATCCAGGAACAAGAAGATTCAATCGGACGACGAATTCTTACATGGTCCAAGGAAATCAAAGGTCCGCTTCCACGATTTCATCTATATCGAATCTTAATATCAGAATAGCTTATATAGTCATGATTCAATTCTGGTCCTTCTTTCTTTCTCATTTTTCGGATCTGATTGGAACAATGGAGAAGTAGGAAGACTTTGGCGATTCATAATGAATATCTCGAATATCTATGTCCCAGGACATAAAATATGAATAATGAAACATGAGGAAGAGTAAACCCTGTAGTGACATAGCAGTTCTCCTAATCGACTACAACTCATCATAATGAACATTCTGCTTAAAAACTAATAAAAAAACGACTCGCCAGGCGGTTACCTTTTTTTTTTTCATATCTATATCCTCCGCTGAAAAATCAAGACTAAGACAGGAGTTTCGTGGAAAATAGAGCACCTTTATCGGATTAGAACCGATGACTTACGCCTATTTCTTAGGGCGTTTAAAGAGCGTGACTCTACCGCTTAGTTAAAAAAAGGGCCCATTTGATTCAATTCATGAATTAGCCCACTATGAGTTTACTGCATCCATAATAAGAGATATATAAATATATCTCTTTCTTATTCAAATGATTTTTCTCATCAGCATTCGTGTCTCTGTTACAACACGGCGAAACCAAATGGTTCGAATGAAATCCAATGAGAAAAAATAATAAGTTTAGGCTGTACACCTAATTTTCCTGGGATTGTAGTTCAATCGGTCAGAGCACCGCCCTGTCAAGGCGGAAGTTGCGGGTTCGAGCCCCGTCAGTCCCGACGGATCAAAATCCAATAAAAAAATACATAAATTCATCTCTCCATTTTCTGTGAAAAGGAGTACAAATAGCATAATTTCATTCCAAATGGGGATCCTATTATTATAGATTTTTTTCGTTTTTTCGTTTCACATTTCTCATCAAACAAATATGGGAATTTCCATTTCTTCAACTAGTACCGATGAATGGGAGAAAGACATATGTGGATTAGTACAATTATTGGTAGCATCATATTCAGGATTCCAAGGAATACCGTACCGGGTCTGGCTTTTTTTTTTTCGATGACTCCCTGTGCAAACAATAAGTCTGAGTCCTATATGTTTCCCGGGAGCACATACACAAATGGAATTTGTACGATACAAAAGAAATTTAACATACTCTTTTTACTTTTTTTTTTAAGATTTCAAGTCGATTTTTGGCTCCGTAACTTCGGGATCAACCTCAATGAATTACAAATTGGAATTTGAAACAATCGAGATCATTCAAATTTCACACTGAACTTTTGATATATACGTCCCATTACTAATTCAAGGAAAGAGGATATTAATAAGATCAAACAAGGATCCCATCTCTCTTAGCGCGAGGGAATTAATCATTTTTTTGAAGTTTAAGGGCCCCTTACTATAAAACTGAACAAACTTTTTTATTTTTAATGAATTTGATGGAATATTTTCTTTTTTTATACCGGGGCTCTTATCATACTTCTTTGTTTTCCAAGAAGATTAGATCATTAAAAAAAGGAAGTTTGCTGGGGCATCCTTTTTTTCCATTTCGCTTCTATTGTTTGGGTTTGTTTATAACCAATGTAAGTGTAAAGGCGGTCAGATGATACTCAGATGATTGTATTGTACAAGGGGGCAGTCGGTGTTATAGAAAAGAAAAAATCGAAAAAAAATGATCAATAAAAAAGAAAGTAATAAAAAAAAGAAATTCTTGATTGAATCAGGAATCCAATTTATAATTAGGTATGGATAAAAGATCTTCCTATGTTATACTATTCAATTCTCGACGATGAATCGATTTTCTAGCTCAGATATTGTTATTCATGATATTTTGATACGAAAAGATATCATCGAGATGTAATTCATCCCATTTCATTTACAGGCGAAAGATTTTTCATCTCTATGGGATGAAATCCCGAGTTATTGCGAATTAAAGAAAAATGAAACGATGTTTAAAAAGTCTCAATCTTGTCGCATTTATTGCTACAGCACTGTTCATTCTAGTTC
>NW_028275167.1:13039439-13054439 GCF_013281855.1 Momordica charantia | reverse complement strand
TCCTAACCTCTTGGGGTTCGTCTGCGGTCCCTAAATGAATGGGTTGGGTTTCTTCCATGACGGGTTGAGCCTTCCTTTCCTCTGATCTCTCCACCATTTCCAAGAGTGAAGGAGGAGTTTCAACATAGGTTTCTTCCTCATCTACCTGCATGAGGCAGTGATCATTGGAAGGGGAGCTAAGGTCTGCTATTTGTTTTCTTCCTTTTTTTCGATATTCCTTTTTCTTTCTCATCATCACTCCGACACATAAGCAACCCTAGATTTCATTTCATTGCAAACCACAAGTTCCTTGATTACAGACTCTCTGGCCTCCAGGGCCGACTCGACTTCAGAAATGATAACAGACACTGACGGGACAGACTTCAGACCATCCTCCGAAGAGGTTACATTAAACAGGGACTCAACAGACTTGACTAAGACTGGTTCATCTCGAACACTGAAAGACTGAAGCTGAGGAAGAGAAGACCAATTGCGTGGTGCTCCATCGGTTGGGATGATGAGAGTGGATGGGTCTTTTGCCACTGGGTTCGCAATTTTCATGGACACCATCCCTTGTTCCCCTGCCGCACCGTCCTGGGTAAACATAAGTTGAAGCTGGTATTCTTCCTCAATCTCAGATTCCACAGCCTTCCTTTTCTTCTTTCTTCTCTGGATACCAGGTCAAGATCCCTGGTTCTTCCCACTGGAAGATCATTTTAGCTTTCCCCTCATCAAGCTTCCAGGTTACTTTATCTGTAAAGAATATTTATTTAGAAACCCGGCACGCGGTTCCCGCTAGCATCGATCCATGGCTCCGGAAAACCGAAAAAGGGAAAGTTATATCTTTCTTTGACTAATCGCCCATTCAGAGTCTGAAGATATTTAAAAGCTTTCTTACGAGACTCTTATTCTTCTTTTTCTTCTTCTTGTCTTCCAATTTTTGGAGATCTTCTTCCGTAGGTATATACCCCAACCCAAAAGGTGGCTCAATTGCCTGGACATGAATTGGCTCCACGATTCCTTGGTGACGCCGGCCGAGTCCTGATCCGGGGAGGTGGCGCATTGATCGGAACATTTCCCTGACAAAGACATTGTCACTAAAATCGGGCAGGGCTAAATATTCCTTGACTGGTTCTGCCAACTCAATGACCTGCACTTGCTCGAACTGGAATCCTGCCAATTCCAAGTTCTCATCGTGCTGAATTTCTCGCACTGGGATAGGGTCCAGCACCGGCTCTTCTGGATCTCCAAAGATCGAAAAATTGAATGATTCCCCTGTATGAACGTCGACTTGATGATGCAAAGTAGAGGGGACCGCTTCTATGGCATGAATCCACGGCCTTCCAAGTAGCAGGTTGAAGGAAGTCGGGATGTCTAGTACCTGGAATTTTTCCTTAAACAGGACCGGCCCTGCAGTTCATTCTAAGGCCAGGATGCCCATTACCCCCCTGTGTTGTCATATGCTCTAATGGCCTGCGCTAAGACTGCGAAATCTTTTTGCTGATATCTTAAGCAAGTGGCAGTTCTGAATGGGCACACGTTCAGGGCCGATCCATTGTCAACCAGAACCATTGGCACCCTTTTCCCTGTAGTGATCACTTTAATGTGTAAGGCTTTGTTATGTATGGTTCATTCCTGCCTTCGGCAGATCCTTATCCGTTCAAGTGATAGTCTTTGCCATCCGGATGTGGAAAATTATTTTGACGGGAGGAGATGGTGAAGTGTCCAATGACACATGTGTTTGTGCATTCTAAGGACAGGATCACGGTGGCTCTTAGATGCCATGTGTTGGGCCTCCTCATTGTTGACAAAATCCCCATATCATCATTGGTGCCGTATTGATCCAGTTCGTCGGAGTCCATCCACAAAGATGCGGGGAGGGGTTTTAGGTCTGTAGGGTCCGAGCAACTAGGGCTTTCATCAAAGGGTTGAGGAATTCGAGCGAGGGTAAAGGATAAATGTTTCACTTTCTGGGCTTTCCGGGAGTAATTGGAGGGGTTGTTCAGGGGTTGGGAGATTGTCGTAGAAATCATCCCACCGGAGCATGTGAACTCGAGGTGGGGGCTCAATCTCGTCTCCCGGATTCCAATCATGTCTCTACCATCCGTTTCTCCCTTTTCTCCGGCTGGCGTGATAAGGAGAGACGGATCCCAACTCGAAAATGTCGGCTCGATCATGTTTATATTGGCAGGAGGAGGTACAGCATGAGTGGGTAGGGGATTGGTAGTGACATTGGGGCGGTTTGCCCTTGGTGGCTCAATTTTCTCTGAATCAATAAGGTCTTGGATGTCATGTTTCAGCCTTAAACACCGGTCAGTATTTTGGCCATTTGTCTGATGTTGCAGTAGGCATTGGCTTTGTACCTAGGAGGAAGAGGATCTGGTGGCGGAGATGGGGGAAGAGGCGTGAGTACACCATGCTTTTGAAGCTTTTCCAAGGCGCGGCGAGAGTTATGCCTAACGGAGTGAAAGTCCTGGGTGTCTTTGGCTTTACGTCAGACAAGACATTGACTTCACTGTTCTTGCTTGTTCCCCCCAGGGCTATCTTCTTTCCTTTTGGATCTGCCTCTTTGACCTGTGATCCATGAGTCCCATTGTAGATAGCATCTTCAATACGAGTGGCTGCTTCAATCAAAGAGTCATAAGTAATCATCCCTTGGAAATCGAAATAGTAATGGTATTGCCTACTCATGTTATTGATCATTATCCGCACTTTTTCCTTTTCTGGGGGGAGATCGATCACTTGGGCAGCTTTGGCCTGCCAACGGGCCAGGAAATCCGTGAATCTTTCATTTGGTCGCTGGCGAGTCATTTCCAGCCCTCTTCTGGTTACTTTAATCGGGGTGTTAAAATTTTCTATTGTTTCAAAAAAGCATTGGCGATGTCATCCCAGGATTTAAGGGTAGATTTGTCAATCTGTGTGAACCATCGCCCAGCGGCCCCACTAAGAATTCTAGGAAAGATTTTGGCCATCTGCTTCTGAGTGAGCCTCATAGAACCTACATTTGAGAAAAACAGCAGCAGATGAGTCTTAGGACAGCCAGTTCCATCGTATTTGTCTATGTCAGGCATCGTCGAACTTTTCTGGAGATTTTTCCTCTGGAAAAATGGTCAATCCCTTCATGTTGAGCCCATGGTCTCTAGACCCTTTACTTTCTGCAACTCTTCCTGTAACTTGGCTAGCAGCTCCCCTTGTTCTTTCAACCATTTTTCCATTTCAGTTCTGGCTTTAGGGGAAGGAAGGGCTGTGGCCTGTTAAATTAAAAAGGCTGTCCTGGGTCGGGAGAGTCTTCAGCATATTGGTCACAATCATCAAAGACCTGAACCGGAGGTGCTTGAGGTGCAGTAGAAGGAGCTGACTTATTGATGGCCCGGTTCAAGCTTTCCTTTTGGGCCAACAGAGCCTTGAGAATGTCGAAAGTGGTTGGTTCAGGCGGAACCGGGATTTCGGGTTCATCTGACATAGTAGCTACAATGGGAGATTAAGAATTCGGGGGTGTAACTTCTTCTACACGAACCAGTCGGCGAGATGGGCGGACCCAGGACGGTTCAAGGGGAACTTTCTTGCGGGATGGAATGATGTTATAAAAAAAACAAAATCACCTATCTCATAGTGTTGCTTAGTGCTCAGGTGCATCCTACTGGGTGTTCAGTAGTTCTATGGCCACTACATGATTGAATTTAAGCTCTAGTAGGACAAGTTAAGGTTCCCACTGCAATGGGGGCTTCAAAATATACCTCCCAGCCCTTCATCCCTAGGACGTAGGACTGGTCAAGCGGTACTATGCACTCCCACTTTGGTATACCCTCCTAAGAGGAGTACTTGGCAGCAGGTGGTGGGTTTTGGGGATGGTCTGACTCGGCTCCCTGGACCGTAGCAACCAAGACTTCCCACCGGGTTTTCCTATTTCGGGACTATATGCAAGATGCAAATGCATGCAATGCTTAGGTGTAGTGAGGTGGTGTGTGCTTATTGAAAATAGGTGAACCCTAAGTTTCTACATATTCTATTTTGAACAAAGGAAACAAGAACAATGGGAATGTTGGTTCATTTTCAAGTCAAGCTATTGAGAAGCCAAAAACCAGAAATTTTAGGCTTCTATTCCCCAGTGGAGTCGCCAGCAGTAGCGCCCGCATTTTGTTTGGCACCGCTTGCCACATCATCACGACTTTGGCCACAAAGCCCTATCAAAAGAGGAGAAAAAGGGGTTTAGAGTCGCCACCTAGGCATAGGGCCTTAGGACTCAAGAATTTTACTCCGAGTCTACGAACCATTGGTCCGGGTAAGGCCTTCCTTTATATATTCCAGTATAGTAGCGGGGCGTTAGCGCAGGCAAGAAAACGGAAGAAGCAAGTCATTCATTTTACTGAAAAAAGTCAGTCATTCAGAATTTCGTATTAAAAAAATATGTGACGATTTTTCTTTAAGTAAGAGATTGGCCATCGCCCAAAGGCGGCTCATTGAGCCGGTCATCGGTTGCTAAGAGCCTTTCCTCACTTTAGAAGAAAAGCCACTTTCTTTTCTTATTAGTAAGGGGACGAATATTCGTTGTATATCTATATTGGACTTTCGATTTTGCGTTGTTTTTTTTCAGTATATATAATCCAATGTTCAGTGAGATGACTTTCCTACTGACGGAATCGCTTGAATTAGTTGAAGGAAAGGAGGTGGCTGGTCTCACTGGAGAGGAGAGTTTTGACAGCGAGGGAGGCAGGGGTGCGTCTGCTGGTATCGTATATAAGAGAAAGGCTGCATTTAGGAGTGATCTTTCCCTCTTCTTCAAGCCAGTGGTGATCTCACTTTCGAAAGAGAGTCTCGACGTGCTTAGTAGCGCGTAAACAGAACACGTAGCTCCATAGCGGAACTAGTCACTGGCTACAGGTTTCTTTCCTACCGGACCGGAGGCAGCCGAGAATGTTATGTCAAAAGGACCAACGACGATGAAGGAGAAGAAAGAAGGAGTAGGAGCTAGCCTGCCTTTTTTTAGTTGAGTAGGGGCGGAATCGAATGATTACGATCTCGACAATGAGACAAAGCCAAGAGGGGAGAGCACTTAGACAATTCACTTTGAGTACAGGGAAGTCTGCTGGTAGGAATTCCTCAGGGCGTATTACGGTTTTTCACCGAGGGGGTGGATCGAAGCGATTGCAGCGAAGAATTGATCTGAAACGAAGCACTTCGTCTATGGGCATTGTAGAAAGAATAGAATATGACCCTAATCGTTCTTCTCGGATCGCTCCAGTACGATGGATCGAGGGGGTCCGCCAGAGGAAATGCAAGACGATAGAGGAGTTCGCTCCGCCGCGTAAGATCCTCGAACCTACCACGACCACCATCCGCGGCCTATTTTCGTTCTCTTCCCCGCCCGGGAAGGTGGATCAAAGAAAGGTAGCTTGCTTCTCTCCTGGACTGATGGCGGCTTATGTAGTGGTCGGCCTTCCTACCAGGATGCCCCCTTGGTCGAAGAGCCCCTTTACTAGTACTAGTAAGGGCGCAGGAAGCAAAAAAACTTGCGCGAAGGACGTTTTCTTCTCTGCCTTCTCCTCTCAAAAGACCAAGGGAGAGACTGCATCCCTTTCCTTCGGTAGCTCTTTTGGTTTCCCAAGGATAGCGGTAGCTGGGGCAAAGCCCGCTTTCTTCGCTCCGCGAATGAGAGCTAAACTCAGAGGAAAAAACACGTTCTCTCTTTGCGAGGTCCGAAAGTGGAGAACGCATAGCATTCTCTGGGCACATAGGATTAAACGTAAAGCTGCGCTTTCTTGGCGGAGTTTTAGGCGGCAAGAGACTTTAGGGCTTGTTGGAGGTGCTGAGCCTAACGAATCGAAACCAGAGACGGATCAAGGTAGCTTGCCTGCCAAGCCGATAGGCTCAGGGCCGAAGGATGGAGCGTGCAAAGTCAATCGTGCACCTGTCGTGTGACCCGTTGGTCCTAAGCAATGTCTTGCGCGAAGCGACCCACCTAGAAAAGCTCGCCTTTATGTTAGGGGGGCACTAAAATGGAACTTCGATCGGATGCGGGTATCCAATCCCGCCGCTGAGATGTCAAGCGGATTCCTGGGCGTTGACGAATGGCCGGCCACCTTTTACGTTAGAAGAGCAAAAGGCCCGGGGCATAGCTGGATGAACCAATGTGAATGAGTGTAAGCTTCGTGACCCGAACACGATTGGTGCTGACCACACTAGGTGCTACCGTGGTAGCAAGAGAGGCCAGGCGGTGACAATTGAGAGGTTGTCACTGAGCATTCCTAGTCACACGGGAAGAGAGGTCAAATGGCAAGGCCATACGCCCGTTTGGCTCCTCGCGGAGTATAGCTCACATCCAAACATCTGATTGGGGAACGGGGCAACGCCCATGAAGCTCCGGCGGAAAGGGAAGGCCTGCCAGGCCGTATGCCCATGGGTGCAGGATTCTTCGAAAAAGCGCGGGCTGACTCGGAGACCTGGGACCTTGGCTTAGCAACGAATGAAGGGGAGCTCTTCGAGCTTTCTCCGCCAGTGGCTTATGTAGTGGTCGGCCGGCAGAAAGCTCGCTAAGCTTCGCTTCCCTCCCCCCCCCCTTCCCTTTTTCAATGAAGTGGAAAGTCTTCCCTTAGTAGTCGGCATTCTATAAGCGACTTGTCGAGTCTACGAAGCTTTGCTTCTTGTAGTCGGCCCGTAATGCCTCCCTTCATTTGCTTGCCTCCTTCCAGCTCAGAATGCCTAATGCCTATTTTATCTATTTCTAGAAGCTAACCCTTCGGGTCTCGCTTCTGGCGCAGGGAGCCAAGCATTCTGCCAGACGTCCCGGCCTGGGAGCCCCGAAAGCCTTTGTTTTAGTATTGAGTAGTACTAAAATAGCTAAGTTGACAAAGGTGAACAGCCCCCTCTTCTTTATAGTCGTAAAGGGCCTCTCAGAAAAGTAAGGAAGGAGGCATTCGAAAGGCCGACCACTATATCATAGGCCTTCCGGTGGGAAGGCCGACGACTACACGGACTCTATACCAAGTCATGAGCGATAGCGAAGCCAAGCCTTCGCCTATAGGCGAAGGGACGAAAGCCCGACAAAGGCCTATGATATGATATAGTAAGAAAGAAAGTACGAAAGAAAATAAGTACGTTAAGGTTACGAAGTAACTTAGCCGTCTACAAAGGGAAAGGCGTCGGTACGGAGTCACGTCAACTGTGGATATATACTAGGTAGGCTAGTTGGAACGGAGTCTTAAACTATGGACCGAGACTACACTAAGGAACAAGGAAGCTTGACTGAGCAAAGAAGTCAAGGAACGAAGCTGTTTCTCTAATAATAGCCCCTTTCTTATTATTAGTAAGATAGGGCGAAGGCTTTTTGAAAAAGTCTTTTTTTTTCTATTTAGAGAGAGGGGGCTTTAAGTTCTTAGGAAGAGCCGTACGAGGCAGCTCACGTACGGTTCGGGAGCCGAGCCCCAGCACAGGGACTTAGGTCAACACTTATTTAATAGCCAGTCATCAATTGGAAGCGGGCAAGATGGTGATGAATTGCGATTGGTCCAAACCTTCGACCAGCGACTTATTGCGACCCGCCCAGAATGGCCATACATACTAAGACCTTATTCACACAGCGAAGAAAGGCCGAATGGAAGGGGGCAGTCAGCTGGCTGCTTCTTGGCCACGCCCCCCTGCAACTAGATACGAGATACTTGATCTAAATTCGAAAATAGGAAATTGCATACCATTCGCCGATATACGTATAGGAACATGGGTACATGATATAGAATGTCATCCAGGTCAAAGCGCAAAGCTGGCTCGAGCCGCAGGAACTTTTGCTAAAATAATGAAGGAACCTGCACCCCCTACACTCTCTCTTAGGCTTGTGCGGCTACCTTCGGGTGTTGAAAAACTCATTGATTCCCGATGCCGAGCTACTAAAGGAGGTAGACCTTCGGTGTCACCTTGAGGGAAGCCCACCAAAGCGGGATTTCGGGCAGGGGTGGGGAAAAGGAGAAATGAGTTCATGCCACGACGATCTATATGGAAGGGCAGTTTTGTTGATGCATTCCTGTTGAGAATGAAGAAGAAGAGAGATCCTCTTTTGAACAGGAAAATTTGGTCACGTAGATCCTCGATTTTGCCGGAATTCGTTGATAGCTCCGTACGAATTTACAATGGAAAAACTTCTGTTCGTTGTAAGATCACTGAAGGAAGGGTTGGTCATAAATTTGGAGAGTTTGCTTCGACACGGAAACGAAGACTTTCGAGAACAAATATTGGACCGGGAAAAAAAGGGGGATAAAGTCAAGTCTAAGCGCATATGGCACGAAAAGGAAATCCGATTTCGGTAAGACTTGATCTGAATCGTAGTTCAGATTCAAGTCGGTTCAGTGAGGGCGACCGCGAAAGTCACCGAATGGGTCAGTCTTTTCCTTCAGTTTGTCCTATATTGAAAATAAAAAAAGCGTGGGAGGACATTGCGGATGTCCAGGACGGACACGACTTCTTCTAACGCTAGAAGACCACTGGAAGACACCCGGGACCAGAGCATGTCGTGAAAGAAGCACACTGGGCGTGCTTCGACCGTGTCTCCGGGGCACAGTTGAATGTAGATATCATGAACGCGAGGTGCAGGATACCAGGCCGAGAAACCCGGGCAACCACTCCCCTATGTGCTGATCGCTAGCGCATCCAGGGCCCCGGCGCCCAGCTCCGCTGGAGAGGCCTAGCCTGATCTGAGAAGTGCTAATTCGGTTCGTCTCGACTTCATTCAAGAACGCCGCCGCCCCTGGAATCAATAAGAAAACAAGTGCTAAGTTTCAGATCAGTGAATAAACCGAAACGAAAGAAGAGACGTTTCTCGCTCGGTGCCTAAAGCGCACTATGCTCCCCTTCAACAAATGAGAGTTTTCGGTGGAACCGGTGAACCACGCGAGCAGGTTAGATGCGTGGGACAGAGGGCTCGTAGTACCTGCTAGCGCAGCTATGCAGTGGAAGGGAAGGAGCCTAAATCGACCCCCTTCTTTCTTTTTTTTTTCTTTGAAAAAAAAAACAGTACAAAGAGATTAGACTCTCGGATGAGACTAAGCAGCCACCGACCGTTCCGACGCGCCCCTGACCTATCTTGATTAAGACCGAAAACCTATCAAAAATGGAGCCTAGAAAAAGCTGTCAAACAAATGATAGAATGGAAAATTCTGAATATCCACTAGTAGGGATATGGATGGAGTCTCTCTCAGTAAAGAGAGTTGTAGATTCGTAGGAAAGGAGAGGAGCCGTCGACTTTCGAAAACTATTAGTAAAGCGCTAACGCGCCCCTGCCATCTTTCTAAAGCAACAAGCGAGAAAGTTGCCCCTTTTTCAATAACAAAAAAGGAAAGAGGGGCCCACTATTAGATAGTAAAGGCGCCTTAGCCTATCTCTCGATATAGGAAGGGGCCTTTTCTTGCTCGTTAGCGCCCCCTTACCCCTAAACTCAAAGGTTTTTCATAAAGGTAGCTTGTCTACGCCTTTTGAAAACCTTACTCTTACTACTAATAATAATGAAGGGGCTTCTTTCTTCAAATATCCCATAAAAAAAGTTGGGGCTTCAAAGCTTTTAGTTTAGGGGTGCGCAGGTTTGGAACCCTATACAAACAAGAGGCTTTTCCTTTCAAATGACAACAGCCTCTTCCTGCTGCGAGGGCGTTGCACGAAACCAAACCGCTCCCCCGCCCGATCAAGTACCTGTTGCTTTGCTGGTAGGCCCACTTAGGTTAGGGGGCATTGTCCCTCAGTTCTTACCAACCTCCGGTGTGTAATGGACATGTTGCTAGCTTCAACTCGGTGGAATAAGAATCATTGATTCCCTCTGCAGTCTATTTCTTATTCATTCAGAGCGTTCGGCCGGTGCGTGCTCCTTTCTCAAACCAGAACAACTCTGAACGTTAGGGAAGATAAGGGAAGACCACCTGAGCGAACCGACCGAAGGGACTTGACTTATTCGAACCGAACGATAGCGGCTTAAAACTCAGCCTATCACGAGTAGCGTCGCTGCTTGATCGGCGGGGAGGAGCATCTCAAAGTATGGGGCAAAGGATCAAGCGCTTTGACTTTGTCTCCCGGGATCCACCACTGGTTGGGTTTGAGAGCCGTGTGATGGGTGACTATCCAGCACGGTTCGGAGAGCACTTTTAGTCTGCGTTGGTGAATAGAAGCCCCCCCTATCAAGCAAGAAAGAAGCGGCTCTTCCCACGGCGGAGTCGCCATTGACTCTATTTATTATTATGGTAAATCACTGTATCAAGATGTCAATCTGAGATCTTATTTCGGTTCGATACGTCCACCTACGAGACTCACCTTTGGCTTTCGTCTCGGTAGGTGTATTATTTTACATTTTCCCAAAAGAACATTCATTCATTTCTTTCTTCCTCGTCGACCACGACGACTGAAACGACGCGAAAAATCCAAACCCGGAAAGGAGAAGGGCCGGTGGTGGGCATTTGGGAAAGTCGGGCCAATCGGGTGTCTTCATTCAAGCGACTCAAGAGAAGAAGAACGAAACGAAGTGAGAGGCCGGGAGGCAGAGAAAAGAGTCGAGTCGATCAGGCTCGACGACCGGGAAAAGCAAAACGAAAGACGGATTTGGCCGAAAAAGAAGCAACGCTATGGATACCATGACCGATCACCATCGATCAAGAAGAATCTTTCTAAATCACTTCGCGTCAGCGGGGCCTTCAAGCATCCGAAATATGCCGGAGTTGTAAATGACATAGCGTTCCTGATAGAAAATGACGACTCCTTCAGAAAAACGAAGTTATTCAAGTTCTTTTTCCCAAAGAAGTCCCGCTCCGACGGCCCGACGAGTCATCTACTTAAAAGAACCCTCCCTGCAGTGCGCCCCTCCTTGAATTATTCGGTCATGCAATACTTATTGAATACAAAGAACAAAATGCATTTCGACCCCGTCGTAGTTCTCAATCATTTCGTGGCACCGGGCGTGGCTGAACCATCTACGATGGGGGGAGCGAATACACAGGGAAGAAGCTTAGATAAGAGAATACGTTCTCGCATCGCTTTTTTTGTAGAAAGCTCGACCAGCGAGAAAAAGTGTTTGGCCGAAGCCAAAAAGAGGTTGACCCACTTCATTCGCCAAGCGAATGATCTTCGTTTCGCGGGAACAACAAAAACAACCATCTCGCTCTTTCCTTTCTTCGGTGCTACCTTTTTCTTTCCAAGGGATGGGGTTGGGATGTATAAAAACCTTTTTTTTGAGGATACCCGGGAACAACTCCTAGGTCAATTAAGGATCAAATGTTGGAACCTCATGGGTAAGGATAAGGTAATAGAATTGATAGAGAAATTCATAGACCTAGGTGGGATAGGAGAATTGATAAAGGGAATAGAGATGATGATAGAGATCATACTGAGAAACAGAAGAATTCCGTATGGGTACAACTCTTATTTGAACGAAGTGAAAAAAATGCGATCTTTGTTGTCTAATAGAACAAAGACTAATACCTTAATTGAGTCAGTCAAGATCAAATCTGTTTATCAAAGTGCTTCTCCGATTGCTCAAGACATCTCTTTTCAACTGAGAAACAAAACAAGATCATTTCGTTCCATTTTTAGTAAAATAGTGAAGGATATTCCATTAGTAATGAAAAAAGGGGTTGAGGGGATCCGTATATGTTGTTCAGGTCGATCAGAAGGCGCGGAAATAGCTAGAACTGAATGCGGAAAGTATGGAAAAACATCTCGTAATGTATTTAACCAGAAAATCGATTATGCTCCTGCGGAAGTATCTACTCGTTATGGAATCTCAGGTGTCAAAGTGTGGATTTCATATAAAAAAAAAAAAAAGGGACGTGTTATATCCGAAACGTACGAAATATAGTAAATATCGTAAAGGCAGATGTAGTAGGGGTTGCAAACCGGACGGTACACAACTTGGTTTTGGAAGATATGGCACTAAAAGTTGTAGAGCTGGTCGTCTTTCATATCGAGCCATTGAAGCAGCGCGTCGGGCTATAATCGGACAATTCCATCGTGCTATGAGCGGACAATTCCGAAGAAATGGTAAAATATGGGTAAGAGTTCTCGCAGATCTCCCTATTACCGGGAAACCTACAGAAGTAAGAATGGGAAGAGGAAAAGGAAATCCTACGGGTTGGATTGCTCGTGTGTCCACGGGACAAATCCCATTTGAAATGGATGGTGTGAGTTTGTCAAATGCTCGACAAGCCGCTACATTAGCGGCGCATAAACCATGTTCGTCAACCAAGTTTGTTCAGTGGTCGTAACGTAATTAATTGGTTAGTGGGGATAAACCGGGCCGGGATTCAAAAGAATTGGGCGAAGTGTTTGTTCCCGAACGACGGAAGTGGAAAGACACTAAGGGAGAGGGATATACTCCTTTATTTTAGTAATCGCCGAAATTGTACGACGAACCTTTTTGTTCCAGGCGTACGACCCTGATACGTTAAGGTTTTTCTCAGTAGGCTCGGTTTATCATTCTAAAGTGATAGTAGTCTTAATAAATAAGAAAGAGAAGAGCTAAGATTCCGGAAAGGAAGCTTTATGGGAAAAAGGAAGAAAAGTATGTATGTATCTGGGGGGTGGGGGTGAAAGGAATTTTCATAATTTTGTTAGGTCTCAATGAGGGGAGACCGGGTCATGCGACGGATGCAAGCTAGACTTTGAAGCACAAAATCCAAGATTTCATAAAAGAAGGAAAAATCAACGTGGCGGATGAACAGGAAGCTCCTAAGAACCCCAACGAGAAAATGGGAGTTTTTAAGAGCTTGCTCCCTAGTCACGCTCCGGTCTCAACATGCTGGGCCGAGGAAGTGTCCGATTTCCAACATCCCCTACCATCACTACAATTAATGCTATTAAGACTTTCTGGCTTTGTGAGGAAGATCCCTCCCACTGGATCATCATGACTCCTACGTTCCGACTTCCAAAGGCGATCCTAAGGGAAGAGAAGAATGAAAGGGATAAGGCTGCAAGAAGAACAACGAGAGGAAGCTCCACCGAAAGAAGAAGAGGAAATAAGACTCGAGTTTCTGGAAATCTTTCAAGAGGGAGTTCCATAGCGAAAACGGAGAGAGGAAAATTAAGAAAAAGAGAAAAAAAAGAAGAAGATTGAATGGATTATCCCGAACCTGCCTACGCCGCCGTCGCCGGAACCATTTATGATGGCCGCGTCTAGGTGGATTGTGGTGCTACCATTCCTTTAGGATACCTTTCGGCTTCAGTCAAAACTCTTCCCCCTTCGTTTTTATAGATATTCAGGTTTGTACGGTAACTCCACTTTGAGTATGGAATGAACTTTGTTGGTTGAGTGGAGTTACGGTAGACAAATCTATAAAGGAAGGACAATCGATCGCACTTGGCGCAGAACCACTTAACGGTGGTTCTTTACTCCCTCAAGACTTGCTTCTTATTTTTTCTTTCATCCTTCATCCCTTTTTATATCAATAGGGAGCTACGAGCAAGGCTGCTCTGCTCCAGAAAGACAAGAAACCAGCAGGTCCTTTTCCGCTTGATCGCTAACTCATGAGCAAAGCCGCCTTTTGCCGCCCCTCATGCAGCATATGAGCGGATCTTCACTAAAAGCCGGCTCTATTGGCGGATGGATAAGGCCCCTCACTCTGACATGAGAACAAAGAAAGCCGCACGAGATCCTTGTAGCTTTGCCTGCCGCCCTTCGGTGGTATAGTAGTCTCGATAGCAAAGCCGCCTTCGGCCCTTCGCTTAGTAAGCCCCTCTTCGAGCCTCTACAGAATTCCGCTCGCCCCAGTCCAACGTAGCGTTGACAAAGGAGAACAGCCCCCCCTGTTGTTGATAGATAGAGAGCTTACCGCCCCGCCCTTTATAGTCGCGACTGTTGTCATGGAAAAATAGTTTGTTTTCTGTCAAAGAAGCATGCTTAACACAGCCTATAGCGTAAAGGCATTCGATCCGCGTCTAAACTAAATTAAGGGTAAGGGCCCGTACTCTCTCTTCTGTAGATACGCTATCCCTTCCGGATATGGTATGGGGGAAGGGAAGTGAGATCTACAGATTGATTTGATATTTGATGAGCGGCCGTACTATGATCGCTCGGGCGACATGGCCCCACGCGCTACACACAAGAATGAATTGTTATGCGGTCGGTAAACTATTTTTGCAGGCAGCCTATCAAACAAATCAGATCACGTATTTTGGAATATGTCGTTCCGTCATGTACATGTCTTCGGTCTTTCATTTTGATGTTCCTGCTCGTGCCCGGAGAGAGAATGGGCACGACTCCCCCTCTCCCCGTTCTACCGTCCAAAGCATGCCGGCCGTTCGAAGTTCTGGGGTTGGGTCGGATAGGACCAGACCCAATCGACTGGATCTGTGGAATCCAATCGGATCTGATCGTAGCTTCGAGTTCAGGTGCCGTACCGCGGCCGGGCCGGAAAGGAAGGGGGCTGCGAACCTCCTGCCAAGAGGCCAAGGTTGCTTGCTAACTCTTAGCCACTTGTTAGAAGGAAGTGCAGCTTGATTGTCGGGCGGAATCAACAGGAAGAAAAAATCTGGTAGATTATTCGATTCTATTTCCTCGGATTGGCTTGTTGTGATAGGGGATGTGATTGGAATTCGTCTTTTCTTTGTTTGTATCACCGAGACACCCGAAGGGCCGGCCATATGTACCTCGCCTCGGGAGACCCGGCCCATTCAAATCAAAATCGAATGAGCACCTACGACTAAGGGGAATGGAATGTCGACCACAGGGTGAGATGATCTTCTAATACGAGGACGAGTGACTGGTCAAGTCATGAAACTTTTGCATTTTGATCAACATGGCTGTACTGTAAGTGGACTGGATTTATGTGTTTAAACTGACTACGACCAAAGTAGTGGCTACTTCAACCAAAAAAAGGGCGACCCCTTTTCAAACCGAAAGAAGTACCTCACCTCACTTACGAAGAAGTAGTTGGAGCTGGGCTCCGAACTATGAGAGTTTGCTTTTCTTTCATTTTCTAAGAGCGGTCTGACCCCTTATTTGATCAGACCGCTCCTGGTCTTCGAACTAGTCATTAATGGTCGGCTTCATTGGTATCTTTT
>NW_028275167.1:13031939-13036939 GCF_013281855.1 Momordica charantia | reverse complement strand
GCGGGCACTACTAACCAAGCCAAGCCTAGTTCTCGCCGATAGGCGCTGGTAGCTTGCTTCCAAGCCTTGCCAACTATAATAAATAGTTGTGGCCACGGCCCCAAGGAGCCTTAAGCACTTGTACAATGCTCAAGTCGACGGCTCCATCCTACTCGTTGCCCAGAGCCGTCGACTTTCGAAACTATTAGTCAAGCGTGCCATATATATTGAGGGAAGGGAAAAAGGGGTCTCTTTCCTCGCCCGATGGTAGAGGTCAATCCCCTATCACCTTCGGTGCCTCCTTGTGGTCCTTCTCTTTAGCTTTTCCTCGGCCTTTAGAGTTAGAGCTAGTTGATAGGCCACTTTCCACATCTGATGCATTGAGATTTCATCTTGGATTTCGAACCTCAAGCCCTATCAAGCAAGGGATTCTTCGTCGGATTCGTTCAAGCCATTGCGAATAAACAATTGGTAGAACTCCGCAACTTGTTAGGAGTAGGGGCTTTCTTGTACGCTTCTCTCCCCCCTATCCTAACAAGCGAAGTGAACCCTTTAGAACAAGCTTTGGGTCTAATCGGAGGGTAGAAATTTATCCCGCAACCTCGATCGCATCTTGTCTTGTCTCATGTACTTCCCTTTGCCTTTCCGCTGACGCCTTACTTGGACTTGATCCCACCAAATTGAGGCATGACCCGTGCTCAGGAATTTCATCTTCGCATACCTCGTCTCGTTCTTTCCAATCAAAGAACTTTTCCACGCTACTTTTTCAATCAAGAAAGTCCTCGGGATGCAATCGGCCATGGAAATTTTGAACGTCCACTTTGATCCCACGATCTCCTTTTTATTGAAGCCCTTCTCAATTAGAAATAAGGCCCACATTAAAAAAATCGAAATAGAAATTGGCTGGAACTTCTTCTTCATGAATAGTTCCTTGATCATGTGATCGGATCTAGTCGATCGGATTTGAATCGGAGGTCTTGAACTCGAGTTTGTGAAAGACTCTTGCCGCCCCTTTCATTTAAGCCCTTTTTTTTATTGCCCTAAAAAGAAGACCCGGCTTCTTCTTCTTTCTTTTACGAATCCGGCAAGCAAAAATCCTTTCTTCTCTTGAGTGATTGCTTGAGTTAAGCCTTCTTGACTCACTCGTTTTGAGTCCCGATTTTCAGTCCTTGGATGATCTTTCGGGTCTTAGTACAATGGATTCCATAGGCGTTTCCCGTGCTCTTCCGAAAGAAGCATCTGGAAATGACTTGTCATGGGCTTATGCGATGAAGAATGATTTGCTCGGGAAAAAATTTTGTGCTTATGTGGATGGGTCGCTTCAATTTCCCAAGACTCGAGAAGGATATTTTCCTACAAAAGATGAAAAGTGCTTAGCTTCAAATGAGATGACTTGTGTACTTCCTTTGAGCCCCATATACACCGTCACCTCTTTTGCGACCGCTAAAGATATTTGGGAAACCATAAGTCATCTTGATTCTCAGGATGATTCTCCACCTTTCTATCAGTTGCAACATGAAGAACATGCCTTAGCTTATGGGTAAAATCAAGAAAGAAGTGTGCTATACTATTTATTACCGAAGGCTTAGGCTTCTATGGGACCAGCTGAACATGAGGGACTCCTTTCAAAGATAGGGGCACCGATCGATTCGAATTCTAAAGGCTCTTGTCGGGAAGAATTTCATCTAACATAGAATAGCCTTCTAGAGTATAGAGTCTAAAGGGGCTCTCTAAGTTTTTGATGGGCTTGAGGCCTGAGTTCGAGAATGTTAGATCCTCAATTCAACATCGAGTTACTCCACCAGACATTGAGAGAGCAGTTTCTGATGTGAGATCCGAGGAGACTCGACTTGAGCCCCAAAACTAGGTTGGGTGCAGGGGGTCGATCTTGATTTTATTACTCAGGGTGCTTCAGATCAGGTTCTTGCAGCTGAACATGCTTCGGGACATCGACCCTATGGTCAGAATCTTCAATCTGGAAGCTCTGCTGGTGCATCAAGCCAACAAGACATGTCCAAGATCATATGCCAGTAAGAAAACTAGGTATGTAAATACCTCTGCGGGTGGTGCTTTACCTGGAACAGCGTCTGAATCGACTGGCGATATCCCTGCTACTGATGATACCCCCCTGATGGATGCTGCAGGGTAAACAGGTTAATATAGATCTGCTATCTCGAGCCCTGTAACCTGGCTATGCTCTCTTTGCGTCTGCTACTAGATATGCTTCTGGCTTTGCCATTTCTATTCATTCTTATAGAATTTTGATTCAGTCACTATGAAAATTTGATTTGTTATGTTTATAAGGTCTCTTGATTGCGCTCGGGCTCCTGTCTCGGGGGAGCCCTGCGCTCCCTACGCTTACTAGAATATTCATTCTCCCCTATTAAAATAATAAATAATTTTTCGAGATAAAAAAAGAAAGCGAAGCCTTACGTGATAGGGGCGCTAACCAGACTGACAAACCAGAAAGCAAGGGTGGTCGTAGATCACAAGCTAACCGTACCAACAAGCCGATCAGCCCTCCGGTGCAAAACCAAACCTCAAAACCATAGATAAAGGTTAGACATTCGGAGAACGGTGAAGCTCGAAGTGCATATTTGAGAAGCGATCTTTGTGAGGTCCACTGTACTCCCCGGAAGAGCGTGAGGCGATAGATAGGGTTTGGTCCTTCTTCTCGCTGGCTGAAAGGGAAAAAGGCTCGAGATATTAGAAAGCTGCCTCTGACTGACTCGTAGTAAGCCCAAGCTTCTGATCCATTCTGATCCTGGTTTTGCCTAGTTAGTCTTCTTATTCTTCTGATGATGAATGAGCCATTGATTTGATCGAACTTGAATGAACATCATAGTACCCTTGTTGTTCGAGCTGATTCAAAAGCATTTGTGCAAGCGGCTTACGCTTCAAAAGTCAGAACGAAAACAGTGAAATATTAGCTTTCATTCTCCTTTGTTCGAGAAAGCCTGTGCCTAAAGCAGGGGCCTAGCCGCCGGGGGAAGTGTCTGCGGAGGCCCTGGTGGAATAATAGAATAATAGTAGTACTCCGATTGCCTAGCAGAGGCCCACCGTATTCTCAATTATAGTCAGAGGTCTCCTTACTCGCCTAACTACCTTTCCTTCTCTATTTCACCTCCAGTCCACAGAGATTCATTTCACCGATGCGAAGAAGTCCTCTCGAGACCGTTCTGTAAGTCACGCCCTCTGGTTGGTACGAAAGACGTTCGGAGGTGAATTCGACCTGCAGATGGAATCTATTATCAGTGCTAGCAACCGTAGAACCAATGAAAGGCGCCAGTTGTTGCGCTCGTTCAGGTTCCTGCTCCAGAAAAGGTGGTTGTGTATTTCCCAAGCGGAAAGTCGTTGGTGGGCAAACCAAGGCCAGTGCCCTACGTGTCCGGTAACCTGAGGTCGGGCTAACTAATGAAAGTGCAACGCCCGGTTCAGCGATACATTCATCATATTTTCGAGGCGAAGTAAGGGTGAGCTCGACGGGAGTTGGAGACGCTATAGGAGTTCAAATAGTGTGATTCCGAGTAAAAGGGGTAAGAAATCGGGCTGCAAAGTTCGAAAATTCCAAAAATCGAGTGTTGCCAAAAGGTGTTGGTGTCCCTGCCCGAAAGCCGTCGACGATAATACTCTAATAAGGGCGTGAGAAAGCGAGAAGTTATGATTCTTTCTCCGATCTTCTAGTTCCCACCATATTGTCATTTATATGCCGAGGATCGATCCAAAGGTGCTCACTCATTGAGCCCCGGTAAGGTAATCAGTCGGTGCCGGTGTCGGTGTTAGATGATCAATTAATTACGCACTGTTAGAGGGGATCGAAGGAGACGTTCTATTATGAAACTCCCTACCAGGTGGCATAAAAGGAGTCTAACGCCTACCCTTTGGCATAATAAGTAGTCTAATTACCGATACGAATACATTCGCTGATGCAATAGTTCTACGACATTCATGATCAGAATCGACTCCTGGACTGGCATTCAATTGAATCAACAACAGATGCATCCACGGAAGCCGTTGTGTTTCGGTTGTAGCTGTTAGTGCCGTGTTTGGCCTCGCCGTTTTCGAGTAATAATCTAACGCCAGCTAGGTTCAGGATGAGTTAGAATCGTCACTTACTGTTTATGATTCCCATTCTTTTGGCCTCCTCTCTTTGTATAAATAATTAGTGGAGTTTCGTTTCTTCTTCTTCACCCGGTATTAGATTAGTGTCTTCAAACTCCCCGTCTCGTCTCGCCGAGAGGCTTGTTGTGGTCCTTATTGACCTTACTTCCGCTACCTGACCGTCAAGCATGGAACCCTACGGAAGGGTGAGCCTGTCCCCTAACAACCCTTATCTCTCTTCTTACTTATGCGTTGGTGCATTCACTGAAGCAGCCGAAGAAAGAGGATAAGAATAAGGCGCATCCCCCATCTGCTGCATCTAAATATGCTGTTTCATCCGCTGAGACAAAAGCATATGAATCAACTGTTTCAAATGAAGAAGAACCACTAAAAAAGAAAAAGAAAAGACGTCCATTTATATTCAAGGGAGTGCGGTGAATAAGGCGGCTTCAGCCTGAAGAATCTTATTCTTTCAAATATACAGAAGTAGTCGATGACTAAAAGGCAAGTCCGACGGCAAGGGGTCTTGTCTGATATAGAACCAGAACAAGGGCGGAGGGAGTTGTTTTCCAGTAGCAGGAACTTTCTTTCCTGGTTGATTGGTCTATAAACCCGGGGGGCACTTTCCGCGGTTTTGTGCTTTTTTCTTTCTAAGAAATGAGAATTTTTGCAGCGGTAAAAAGAAAGGTGTGTGCCGCTGTTTTCTTTCCTATATTTTCCACTTTGCAGGTCAGAACTATCGGCAGACGAAAGAGAACTTATTTAGACGAAAAGTGTGCCGGTGCCATTACCCCAAAAAACCCTACATTAGCAGTTCGGGTGGAATCAGACATAAACCAAGTCCAAGAAGACCGAGGAGGCCTTGGGGAGAAGGTAGCGCACTAATTCGATTCTCCTTTCCTGCTACTAGGGAAGCGCGT
>NW_028275167.1:13016939-13024439 GCF_013281855.1 Momordica charantia | reverse complement strand
CCAAGAAGAATATAGGGGAAGATTAGCAAATGCGAGCTAACTATATCGAATTAGGTCTCCCCATGTAGTCTATGGGCATTCGCTGTGCCGACTCAGATGCGGGATATTGATCATAGTTTCGGATTCAACGACCCGCACAGAACTTACCGAAGATGTTGCAAAAACACAAGTGACGTCAGGGGGTTGAAAAAACTTTCCGTCGAAGGGCGCAATCATGTCTGGCCTCTCAACATCCCTGTCCGATGCAATGAAAGGTCCCTTTGGTCTTGTCTTAATTGACAACGGATCAGGCCTAAACGTTTGCCCCTTGCGAACGTAATAGCTGAATTGACTAGTCTAGTCATCTCTTCTCCCTCTTCGCCAAGAAGGAGAACTAAGAACATAGATACAATATAGAAAAGATTGCCTACTATCGAGCTCACAAAGGAGCCGGAGTAGTCCTCAACATCTCGTAGTAAATAAACTCCATAACGGAAGATCATTTTAGACTTCATTTCTTTTTTGTTTTGGTTTCGCTGCACTTCCCCAGCTTGCTAAAACCTCTACTGCCTGTTCTGGTTTACATGTGAAATTAGGACTCGTGACTTAACACCACCCCCTATTCACTTGTTTAGTCAACCGGGAATGTAATATTTCAGCGCGGAGGCACATCCGGAACAGGTTTCGAGATAAGCCAATCGGTCTGCAAACAAGAGTTGGACAGCTTGACCCGCATTGCCTGATGGCTCGAGTAAGAGAGGCTCGATGAAATTGAGTATGCTTCACACATTCAGTCTTTCTTCTCCCTTACGTGATAGGGCTCTAAAGCCAAGTGCTTGCTTCAGTTACAGCCCTGAATTGAATGGGGTGGGAAAGAAAGGTTCGGAAATCGAGTTTTTTGCCCGAGTCCAGTGGTAATGAGGAAAGGAAGGACTGCTACGGAAGCTGGTCAGCCTAAGCAACAAGTAAAGGAAAGGCCCTGTTCCAGTATTGGAGGAAGCATGGCATAGAAAGCAGGGTATGTCATGGGTTGTAGGGAAGAGGTAACACGTGTACATGAAAGCAAGCGAGAGCAGAGCGTAGGGGTGTCCACGGAGAAACCACTCCAAAGTCATAATGTCTCAAAACGAGGAGGCCATATGGAAACAAGCTGTTAAACTTCCAAGAGAAAGAAGATTGACCCAATCAAACAGGCGATAAAATCTCTTGACTCTTGATCTTCTACAAATTTATCAGCCTCAGTATCTCTCTTTGTCTAATTCGTAGTCTCTACCCAGCGATCTTTCCTATTTGTGACTCTATAATGCATTCTCCTGCTGTTTGACTCTTCTGGAGCCATTTCTTTTTCTTTTTCATCTTCAGTATTCCCACGCTTTGTACACCTTTCTTGCCTGCAAAGAATGTCACCCTCTTTGGTGATGCTTACTTCAGAAACAAAGCCATTAGTCTCACTCAAGAAGTCAGCAGCCTCTCTTCTTCTTCTTCCTCTGCTTCAGGCGTGGGCAGAGCTTTTTATGTCTACCCTATTCGGTTTCTTGATTCCGAGACGAACTCCACCGCATCTTTCTCATGCCGTTTCTCCTTCTCAAAACTATCTTCCCCACTGTGTCCTTCTGGAGATGGGATTGCGTTTCTGATCACCTCTAATGCGGATTCTTTCCGCCCCGGGTATATGGGTCTCCCAGAACTGGCCTTAGATGGGGAAGATTCATTCATCGCTGTGGAATTTGATACCAGTTTCGACCCTTCGCTTGTTGACATCAATGGGAATCATATAGGTATTGATGTCAGTCAACCATATAGGTAGGTATATAAGCGAAGGCGTATCTTTGGCTTCCGTTAATGTTGTTTCAAGGGGGATTGATTTGACCAGTGGGAGACAGATAACGGTTTGGATTGAGTACAGAGATGCAATGAAAATGATCCGGGTGTGAATCGGGTACTCGCCGATTAGGCCTCCAAGTCCTCTTCTTGTTGCCCAAATTTACCTCTCCAAGCAATTAAAAGATTTCATGCATCTTGGTTTCTCTGCCTCTAACGGACAGGGCTCAACAGTTCACATTGTTGATTGGTGGCAATTCAAGACCTTTGGGTTTCTTCTCTCGGTGATTCCTATGGATACCATCGAAGAAGGGGACTCTTTTTTGTGCTATTCTGAGGATGAAAGCATCAACGATTACCCCTTTCCCTTTGATCCTCATGAAAGAAGAAAAAAGGCAGTAGAGATGGCTCTTGGATTGGGAGGTTTAGCTGCATTCTTCTTCTTCATATTTGAAATTATTGCTGCAATCTCTTATTTCCTGATAAAGAAGAAAAGACTGACGGTCAGAAGAAAGAGAGAAGGCCTCACATGTAGAGTTCAAACGAGTAGAGTACCCTCAAGATTGTCACTTGCGGAGATAAGATTAGCCCTTTAACATGTTTACGAAGACCTCCGACTTATTAGAGAAAGGGGGTTCGATCGAAACAGAATTGTTGGTGAAGGGGCATCAGCGACCGTCGAGAAGGGGTTTCTTCCATCTGGTGGAGAAGTGGCTATTAAAAGGTTTGAGAGGGCCAATGGAATTGATTGCGTGCGCAATCCTTTCACCACAGAGTTTGAAACAATGGTGGGTTGTTTACGGCACAAGAACTTGGTTCAGCTTCAAGGATGGTGCTGTGAAGATACTGAGTTAGTCCTGGTTTATTATTACTTACCCAATGGAAGCCTCAGCAATATTCTCCACAGAAACTCCAATTCGACGAGAGTCCTGTCATGGAAGCAAAGATTTCATATTGGGGGTTGCTTCTGCTCTTACTTATCTGAATGAAGAATGTGAGAGGCAAATAATTAAAAGAAATGTGAAGACTTGCAATATATTGCTTGATGCGGAGTTCAATGCTAAGCTTGGGGATTTGGGTCTGGCAGAAGTTTATGAACACAGTTCGAATACAAGAGAAGCAACTATACCGGCAGGAACAATGGGATATCTTGCACCTGAGTATGTTTGTTTATTCGGGTATTCCCACTGAGAAGACAGATGTTTACAGCTTTGGTGTGGTAGTGTTAGAGGTGGCAACGGGGAGAAGGCCTCTTGATGATAATGGAATTGTGGTTGTTGACTGGGTCTGGGACCTGTGGAAAAAGGGGAAACTAATTGAGGCTGCTGATTCGACGGTTGATGGGGAAGTTTGAAGGGGTGGAAATGGAAAGGATGCTGATGATGGGACTTTCTTGTGTGCACCCAGACAAAAAAGGTGAGAGGATTGTTCATGGAACTACTATACTCTTGTATACAAGTTTTTAACTTCTGACAGACTAAAAAGTTGAAAGGATTGTTCATGGAACTACTATACTCTTGTTTAAAAGTTTTTAACTTCTGACAGACTAAAAAGTTGAAAGGATTGTTCACACAGGCAGTGTGATGTGATTCTGAGGGAACTTCACAAGGTAGTTAGTTTGCTCATTAAACAGGCATGATAGTCTTCACTCACAGAAAAGTAGTGCGGAGAACTAGTAAGAATTGTGCCTATCATCCAATTCGTGCCGCATGGCGGGATTACTCTACTTCTACTCTATAAATAGGGGCTCAAAAAATGTCTTCTTCATCAAATTCAAATCTTTGAAATTGAGTACTAGCACGTATGGCTATGGATGCTGCAAACAGGCTTTCTGCAATTGCTGCCGAAATGGGGCAACTGCAAAATCAAATTCAAGAGCGCCGTAGAATGCTAACTTTTTTTTTGAGGAGTGTTAGAACACTGGATCCTGCCTTGAAAGAAGCGCGCATTCGCAATGCCAGAGAGCGTATCGAGGATTTGGAGGGGAGGCAGCAAGCGCTGCGGGCGGAGCAGCAAGCACTCATAGTGCAGGCTGCCACCTACGGGCACCGGGGATACTAGAATATTCCGTCGACTCTTTTTTTTTAAGAAGGTTTTCAATAAGTGTCTGTAGACGCAAAGTAGTGTGTTTTAATGCATGACTTTCTTTGGCTTTGTTTAGTAGAGATCTACTCCGATGCTTACTGGAGTCCTATTTATGCTAACTATCTTTGTTTGGTTTTCTTTTGTATGTTTGCATGTATGGGAACCCTAGTCAAAAATGTTTACTACTTATGCTTTTAGAAAAAGAAAGAGAAAACTAAAAACATATCTATCTGTTGACCCCAATCTTTCCTATTTGAAAGAAGGTGATAAACAGGAATGGTAGCAATGGCTCAGCGTAATAAGCAAAAACCGACGCACTGTAGTTTTACTTTTTTGCCGTGATGATGACATATTTTTTTTTACTCGAAAAAAAACCTCTTCCTATTCTATTAATCAATCAAGCTTATGAAGCACGATTCATAAGACCTCGATCCATTTCGCTTATGTGAAAATTCGCCGAATACGGAGAGCAACTAAAAGAGGGTACCTTAGACACATATTTGAGACAAATCGAGATTCGCCAAAGTGCTCCTTATACACGGATTCAAACAGCAATTCCAAATTTCGATCTCTTTCTTTAATGTTTGCTGCTTTTGAAATCTCGACAGAAGGGCAGCATTTTTTAAAGAAAGTGTTAGTTGGTATTTTCAAACCGGGCCACCGCCTTTTTTTTGAAACATTTTGCGCCCTGGAATGAGGGATCTGTAATATGCCTATTCCGACGAAATGCTATTGATTTTAGGAGGAGGACGACAGATCACATTATTTTCTGCGTAAGAAATAGTCGAATGAAATGAAAATCGGGAGAAAAGAGTAACAATGAGAGACGGTGAGATACAATGTTAATGTTGTATTTGTCTTAGTTTACCAACCAGCAAGCAGCGTTCAGAACCAGCCAAGAAGAAAAAAAGAAAGTAAATGCTTACTACTATGCTAGAAGTTCAACAAGATTTTTTGACTCTGAAGAGGGAAGAAGAGAGTAATCTAAAAAAAAAGGATTTGATGGATAAGTTAGTCAAAATAATGGATTCTCTTTGGGAGACGGAGTCCATTTATAAGGAGCTAACGCCCCAAGGGACATTGCAAAAAATGAAAAGGGCACTCTTTCACTCTACCTTTCAGTTTTCCTCGATGTACCGCTCATGGATTCCCAAACCAAACAAACCTGGGGAGCTGCGAGCCATTACCCAGCCCAACAAGGCTGATACCATTGGTTTGGATGCGCTTTCTCAGTTATTGAATATTGTCTTTGAAGATATTTTTTTGCCTCAATCCGACTGATAGGGTTTAGGAAAGGTCGAGGTCCTATTACTTTCTTCCTTGAAGTCCAGCGCTGGGGTCTGGTTGATAAACTCATTAAGTCAGATATTGTAAAGTGTTTTGATAACATAGATCATGGGCTCAACATCTCAGTTCTTCAATCTTATTTAGGTGAGGAGAACCGTGCCTTCCTTGATCTTATTTTAGTGTTCTTACGAACAGTAATAATCTACAAAACTGCTAAAAATTTTGCAAACTACACGAAAGGCATACCGCAAGGCTGCTCCCTCTCCCCCTTTTTTAGCCAACACCAGTCTTCCATTTTTTATATCGGTGGAATTCCACCTTTCAACAAACCTCAACGAAGAAGTTGTGTTTCCTTTAATATAGTTTTTTATAACTATTCCTCTGTAATGCCCGAAAATGAAGAGGAGATTTCTCTTATCAAAATGAAGTATTAAGAACTTCAAAAAAAATTCTTATCTATTTCATTCTCATTTTTACCGTTATGCACCTATTTCTGCTTATTTCTTGTTGTATAATTTTTATACCAGTTGTCGACTTATTGTTAAGACTCTTTTTTATTTCATAGTGTTAAACTGTATTAACGCTCACCTCCACCCCAAGGGCTCAGGCCCTGGTAGGGGTGGAGTCGAGCTAGCCCAGATATAGTCTTTCAGTTCCTTTCTGATAAACAATACTACTCATAACGAAAAAGATCTCGATTTATTTACAGACAGATATCGTGTGTACTGATTGACCAGATGCGACCGATACCTGTTGACAGATGACAGACAGAAGAGCGGGAAGTAGCATATCTTTCAAGAAAAAAATTATGTTACTTACAAGCAAGGTATTCGCCCCCCCTTGAATAAAATAAAAGCTATCTTGAATAAAAGAAGGGAAGCGGTATTGATTGGATTGACGGATTGAGGACTAGAGTCATGCTTTACCAATTTCCAATACCTACAGTTGATCCTGCTGATGTAATTTTAGCATAAAAAGCTTCTATTTCTTTAGCACCTCTTTAGCACCTAGTCATGCATGCTGACCGAAGCACCTGTACTTCAATCGATTAACCAAGCACGGGAGATATTCGCTAAAAAGATAACCGGGATATTGAATGAATAAAAGAAGGGTCGTAGACAGATGAGCGTTTGCGACCGTTTACAAGAGTGAATACCGAAACAGACAATTCCAGATGCCCTCAGACAGATGCCACTAAACAAGTAAAGGACAACGGACAGTTTTCGTGGATCGGGAAGACCAACTCTCATTCAAGGAAGCGGACCGTTGACGACAGCAGGCCGGGAAGGACAGATACTACTAAAAAAGCCGAAACTCGCATGTTTTTAGAGGCCGTACTTGACCCATCCGACCCCTTAAACTCGCAATTTAGCAAATAAAATACACCATTCCGGACCTTTTTCTCATGTCGCTACCAGCTACAGATCAGATATGACCGGTTGAAGAAAGAAGAAAAGATCGATGAACGATTAAGCGAGACTTTGCCTTAGAGACCAATGAAATGGAAGTTTGATTATACAAAAGTTCTTTGAAGACCTCTTGCTTCAGCTTCCCCGCTTATTATTGCTATCACCTCAACTGCTTTCGACCTGCTTACTTAGAATGAAGATAAATAATGGGCAGAAAGGCTTTACACAAGACCCTTACACAATAGGGCGAGAGAGAGAGCCTTCGCTTACCTGCTTAACCGTGCCCTCCTATCGTATCTATATCCCCTTTCCTTCAGTTACATCCAGTCTCAGTTCTGCTTCCAACTACCGATGGGAGAAGGCTTGGACGTATAGCAAGAAACAATAAGAGGTATGGCATACGGGAATGGTATATGAAATGAAAGGCTGGAAACAGAGCTGGAGATGAGCGCTAGCCAATGGTTAATACTTCAGAAAGCACCTTAGCAATTACCAGTAATGCCCCTATCGACCTCAGTCTTGTTTTTTGCTAACTTGAGTCTAGAACGTCGACTATCTCATTAAAGGCCGAATATCCATATATATCTTTATGGAGGAGAGTCGGCCCACTTTTAGCCGTTCCAGCGATTATGCCCGTTTTAGCCCTACCGTCCACCCCTATCATCATAATGGAAAGGGGTACTTTTGAGCTGATGTGTAACGGATCAAAGCGACCGTTAGTCGGGCTGATCTGTGATTGGTCAAGGCGACCGAGAGGACACATACCTCCTCCATATTCCAACAATGGGCAAGACTCGGATACTGCATGCGATAAGTATAATTGTTTACTGAACAACGACTTAGATCGTCGATTGATTTGGATGCAATGGAATTGGAGCATTACTCCAAAAAAAAAGCCATCCCATGAGTATACATGACC
>NW_028275167.1:12996939-13004439 GCF_013281855.1 Momordica charantia | reverse complement strand
TGGGTGAAGGGAAGCTTTATGGGAGAAAGGAGGAAAAGGTCGGTACAGCTAGTAGCTAAAGGCTTGACTCAAACATATGGTCTCGATTACGAGGAAGCCTTTATTTACCCCACCCCGGTAGCCAAGATGAAGTCTGTTCGTCTCCTGCTCTCTATTGCAGCGAATCGAGATTGGCCTCTGTTCCAATTAGATGTTCCAAATGCCTTCCTGAACGGGGACCTACAGGAAGAAGTTTACATGAGTCCTCCACCCGGTTGTGTAAGGGGGAGGAGAACAAGAGAGGTCAACTGGAGTGGAAGCCAAACGACGGGGCCGAGAATCTGTGATCGATCCGAAGAACCACTGCCAGATACGATTCTGCTTCCCCTTCGTACTACCGAGATTCTTGCCCGGCTTTCTTTCGGCTTAAGAAGGCAGCGGTGAGAATGAGGATCACTTCGGAACTCGTTGAGAATGGGCGTTTTAGGGCTGGATCTAAAAGCTCTCCAACGTGTTGCGGATCCTTCGGCCGTGAGAGGGTCTTTTGGCGGCCGTGTGAAGCTTAGCTTGCTTTAGCAGCCACGTGATGATTCGACGTTCGTGGTAGGCGTAGGAGCTGGGCGAAGCGGTAGCGAAGCTCTGGTGGTGATGCAAGTGCGCGGTGAGCGTAGTAGCCCCCTCGGGCATGCTCTTTGTACAACCAAGCGAAGAGCTAGTAAGGGCCGGAATGGAATATCATATGTAGTGTAGAATCGGATCTGAGGCTCTTTACTAGGATTGGAACAAGCAAGCGAGGAACGAGTGACCACAAGCTCCGCTTAAGCGCTCGACATGCAGTTAGCTCAAAACATGTTCATCATGTGGCCGAGCGAAGCGCACCTGCACCTGTCTTTGTGAAGGGTGAAGGTGAAGCAACCTAGCATCACTTTAGATAGGAGCAGAATGGATGACTTACAACTGAAAGTCAGTTCTTCGGATCGATATATCGTACCACGTAATGGAGATCAGATCTTGGTCTGGATCCGGTGGTTCGCAGAATTCGGGACCTAACGATGGTTGTTCGGTTCGTCACATAAACGGGAGCAGACGATTCCCTCGTCTCTCCCTTTTCGGGGAATGGCTGCAATCACAAGCAAGTGATTGAATGAGTGGGGGGCTCCGAAAGCACATGCGGGATAAGCAGGTGTTTCAGGAGACGGTCTAAAAAAGGGTCCGGTCTAGAAAGAAAAGAGAACTCTCAACAAGCTGGAACTAATCAAGATCAATAGGAAGTCCCGGAATTTCTTGACAAAGTTCATGCGACGACGATCTATATGGAAGGGCAGTTTTGTTGATGCATTCTTGTTGAGAAAGTTTTTTTTTTCATTCTCCAACTCCGGATGAGTTTGAGGCCTCCGGCGCCTTTTTTTGAAGACTTTTTGTTGCGCCCCTATCTCTAAAGGGCGAGGGTGGCGGCCTTGATTGGGTGCCCCTCTAAGATCCCCGGTAAACTCGGGCTCGGGGGGCCTTTGCCTTCATTTCTTGAAGAGCACGAGGTCACCTCTTCATCAATGGAACGCCAGAAAAAACATTGTGAACTCCCCCCAAGAAAAAATAGCAGCGGTAAGTGATGAGGGGGCGGCTTGATTGTGGTAGTCATTGCGAACTCATTCCATTTTTGGAGGATTCGTTCCCTGTTCCTGCGGCTGAGAAGCCTCAAGCTCCGCCCCCCTTACTCAACCTCTATAAAAAAAAGCCCTTTACCCTTTGAATAATAATAAGGTCAGCTCCAGAACCGGCGGAATTGCCCAATCCTATCTTTCCAGGAAGTAAGTCCGGAGCGGGAGCAACTTCTAGAGCAAATTCTGACTAAACTCGATCACTTGGCGAGGGGGGTGTAGGAGGTCTTTTTGAGCGCATGTTTTTCATATCGAGAAAGCGGGTTTCGTTTCATTTTCCGGAAAGCCTGTCATACTATTCCACTTTAGCTAAGCTAATGATGAAACAGGATCTGGATTTGTCTGCAGATGATGATGATGTCCACTCCTGGCTCGATGCACTTAACGAAAGGGAACTCTCACGATGAAGAAAGAATTTCCTTCGTAATTAAGCAGCATCCTTTAAGTGAGTAGGGGTGCGCCGGACCGCCGACGAATAATAGGTACCCCCACCCCAGGCAGAGTTAGTGAGCCGTGTAATAGGCGACCATTTCGCGCGGTTCGGGGGGCACTTGAGTCAGCCGCCGGCGCCCGACTGCGTCTTGACCCCTATCCAATTTTTGGGCCAATTCCCCCTTCGTACTACCAAAAAATGAGATTCTTGCCGAATCCGAGTTTGCCGCTCCAACCATTACCAAACTAATACCTATTCTGTTTAGTACTTCAGGTGCTTCTGTTGCGTATAATGTAAATCCCGTAGCGGATCAATTCCAACGAGCCTTTCAAACTAGTACTTTTTGTAATCGACTCTATAGCTTCTTCAATAAACGCTGGTTCTTCGATCAAGTTTTGAATGACTTTCTAGTCAGATCGTTCCTGCGTTTCGGATATGAAGTCTCATTCGAAGCTTTAGACAAAGGTGCTATTGAGATATTGGGCCCCTATGGTATCTCGTACACATTCCGACGATTGGCCGAGCGAATAAGTCAACTTCAAAGTGGATTTGTTGTGCGAAGAGTGCGTTATGACCCGTGGCCGCCTGCCTGGTGGGGGCGGCTCCTCCGTTGTGGGTAAACGGGAAACCCGACTCTACGAACCCGAGGAAAGGCTGCACAGCAGTAGTAAGGGCGTTAAGACCGGAGCTTTTTGTAGTGCTAGCAGTAATGCAAGTGAATGAATCCCATCCCCTATCAAGTGAAGTGCTTACGCCCCTTTAGAGATAGGGGCGAGCAAAAGAGCTCGTTCTTCTATTTTGAGATCTTTAGATTCGTAAGATCATGATAGAGTCCCCTTTACTTGATATTCAATTATTAAAGCTCCCGCCGCCCTACAACTAGTATAGTATAGCAGAGCTGCCAGCTTCAAAGCTGACCTTCTTATTAGAGAAAGGGGCGCGCTAGGCTAGCGCTAGAATAATATACATATACAAGGTTAGGGGGCTGAAAAGCTGTTGTTTGCTGTCTACTTCGCGAGCCTTCACAGCCCCGTTCTGTAACTTCCCTTCTTTCGTCCGTCCACGAGGCTGTAAAAAGAGAGAAAGGGGCGGCTATCTAGTGGGAGTCGTTTCGGTTGTATGCCACGAGGTCCCTATGGACAAGGGGACAAGTGAATCATCGCTTTTGGGCGCAGGCAGCCCTCTACCATCCATCCCATTGCATTCCATCGTCTCGTATTGCTTTACTAAGCCGTATCAGACCAGATACATCTATTGAGTGAGAGAAAGGGAGAAAACTCTAAATATTCTTCATTTTTCTATTGATAGGGATCCCCATTCATTCCTAGATTCCCGTCACTACGGATTGATTGTCCCTACCTAACTACATGGTAGTGGTCTAGGGAGCGCAATTGCTAGAGCACGGGAGAATTAAGAGTAATGATTTCAGCAAGAGCAGCCGGACGGACTACTATAGTGAGTCTAGTGACTACTAGAGTCGGTCGAGTTGAGTCAAAAGGTATGGTATAGCAGCCTTTCCGAGCGAGCCTCTGGGATCTCCTGTAAACCCCCATGATGTGGTAAAGGGAGGATATTAGGGGAAGCAGTGAGTGGAGATTCCCCTGCAGAGAGCCGGATGAGGGGAGACCTTCACGTCCGGTTCGGAGGGCGGGGATATCCCGACCCTACTATCATTATGCCTTTGCAATGTTACTTGGTTTAACTCTATTTGTGACCTTTTCTCGTATGTGGGACTCTCTATCTTCTTGGGTAGATAATCGATCGTCTTTCATTTTGATAGTGAGTCGTTTTTATAATAATAAGTAAAGTCAAGAATAATAATAGAACTGGAGGAGCTTGCCAGGATGGCTTGGTAAGCAAGCAACCTGTTATGTAGGCGCCAACTCCAAGTTCTTTCTCTTCTTTCTTTTTTAGTTTAGTGAGAGTTCATCAAAACAATTGCCCAAGATTGCTAGATCGAGCACGCGACGCGCATAGTCTTAAGTTCAAGAGCGGGTTGTCTCCTCTTCAACATTTCGACTACTACTTCCTTGCCTTCCCTTTTCAGAGATCTCCTTGTTCTCTTCCCAGATTTTCCTCCATACCTTCCCTCTTCTTTCTTTGTGGCTTCTTCATCATGTTGTTCCATCCTTCAGGGATGTTCGGTAGGTGTCCGGGCCTCCTAAAAAATCCTTCCGACAAGAATGCTGCTTGAACATTGTAAGACATTGAACCGTCTTGCTCTTGTGAACACTGATCATAAGTGGCAAAAGCCGCCGGAATCCTCATTTTTTGTCCATAAGCTCTCCTCGCTACTGTAATAATTTCAAATGTCTTTTTATACACTGGCGCGGATGATTGCCCCTAAGGCACCGATGGACCAAGGCCTTCGTCTATCACCCGAATTTCTTGATTCACGGCGTCGAGTATTTGCACTTTCGATTTCGTGACTCGACCTGTAGACGGTGATACCGCCACCTTCGGAGACGTGATCCTCTCTTATTCACTTGTGCTGGTGCTCATGAAAAGCTTGGAGGTCGGCGCCTGTGTTCTGGCTCTGGGGGGGTGTTCCCTTTCTCAATTATGACGTACTAGGTTAGGTTGCCATCTAGGTCTCGGTCGGGGGTGACTTCAAAATTCTGGTAACATTCTTCCCTTCCCTTGATTCACGATCCTTGCTGCTGAATTAATCCCCCATGTGTCGGGACCTGAACCGTGGTGGTGCTCTTCTACAGCTTCTTCAATTACATAGATAACAGCTCCTCCACTTCTGGAATTGATAAAGGAAACCTTTCCAAGCCCGAACAAGATCGGAAGAACTGATTGCTTTCTACAATAACAAAATAGTTATCTACTAGCCATGTTTTCTTTCTGTGAGAATGCCGTAGGACTCCAGGAATTTTTGAAGCTGAACATGCTCAAAAGATGCCTGCCTAAAGCATTTCGCTTTGATCATTCGACTGTCCACCGAGTGAAACGGTATCCTCGTATGGACTTGACAGCTTCAGCGTACAAGGACCCGGGCTGAGATCAGAACATAGAAGACATCACCATAAGTCTCAGGAGGGGTCATCCCCGTGGTGTGTACTTTTTTTTTTAATCTTTAACTGAAGGTAAGGCTTCACTAGTGATATCCCTGGTATGAGGGAGCGGTAGCTCAGGACTTCCCTTTATAGCTTGCAGTAGTGCTGTTGCTCTAGTCTTTCTTGCCTAAAAGGGTAAAGGGACACGAGAGGTAGTAACGGTATGAGATAGGAATAGCTATTGTGGGTCAGTCTATCTTGCCTTCTCTCTGGTAGGTCTCACTAAATCCTGCCAGTTGTCGTTCCGTCACCCCCTTCTCTTGTCATGCGTGCCTTCCATCTCTTTGGTCGGTCAGTGACTCTGTCGTTCTTTCCCTGCGGTAAGTAACTCACTCTTTCCTTCCTTAGTCAAAGGCTGCTGCAGAGGTCGATAGGCAGCAATAAGTCAATCTGTGCGCCATCTGTCTTTTTTCCCCTATCTCTTGCAATCGCTCTTCTGTCAACTGGAAAGTCTCTCAATCGCGAGCTGTCTGTTCAACTCGATCGATCTCTCCTGTCGCAATTAGTATGGGTATTCCTGCCTGGTCAACAGGTCAATCCGTCGGTCTAGGTCTCGGTTGGCAAGCAGTTAATCGATATCTGGAATTAGTTCCCCTTCCTTACTTAATGGGTCTTCCTTAATCGGTCTTATGGGTCTGAGTACTTGAGCCTTGAAAAAGGATCTCAAATAGCCTTCCTTTCTTTTGTAGTAAGCCTATTAGTAGAGTAGGTAGCTCGTACCGCTCCTCTAGTTCAAGTAGTTTAAGAGTGAAGCTAGCTTAGTGAATCGATTTCAAAAACTCTTCCCCTTCCCCTCGTAAACTCGGTAAAGCAGCTTCGCTCCTTCCCCTTGCTTCTTTGAAAGTGTTTGAGTGAAGGCAGCATAAGTGCATTGGTCACATAGGCTTGAAAGTACCCGCTCGTGTCCTATTCAGTCAATTCCGCAGTTGAGTCTTGTTGTCAAAGTCTCGCTGATTGGCCCTGCTAGTGTGCGAATCCCGTAGCCTCTTCTGTCCATTCCTAGAGAGTCTTATGTAGCCTGGCTTCTTTCATCGGTGGAATCAGCCCCCCAGCCTTTCCCGGTCAACTGCGGAAAACCTTCTCAATTCAATTGCCTGCCGATTTTTTAGCCTATCTCGCCAGTTCAAGCCCTCTTATGGTCTTTGTACTAGTTCAGCTTTCACATGCTCTTTAACTTGCCCTGATCCGCCGTCCAATCCACATACATTCATTCTACTCGGTAAATATGGCTTAGCCGGCTCTCTGCCCGCCTCCCCTTTATTGATAGGCTCGGTAGGCTAAGTAAGTACTTCCATTGGCCTGTACTTCTCTTGTTAGGCTAGCTAGTAAGTAACGTAGACGTAGTTGGCAAGGCTTTCGGGCTAGTAGCTTATGAGTCAGAAGCCTCTTCTCTCTCCTTCTTTCGAGCCTAGGCTTCTGTTGGATGTCGCTTAGTTTATATGTCCATCTTTTTTCCCTTAAACCTGAGTTTTTTCTCCCTCGAATAAGTAGAAATACATACACCACCGCCTGTAACAGGATTGCTAGTTGGCCCCCTTTTAGCGATATCCCTTTCAAACATGAGTAGGAGACTGATAGTTGAGAAAGTCGTTGACTTGTAAGTCGTAGTCTGCGATTCTTGCCTTGGCAGAGTAGATGACTTCCCTTGCTGAATAGAAGAGAAAGCTTCTGCCCCTCTCCCTTCTTTTGAGTCTACGCGCGTCTGCGTAGTATGTCGTTTATATGCTTCTTAAGCCAGAGGCCAGTTTAATTGATCTTCTCATAGGTAGAACACACTGCCTGTAATTTTAGCGATTTTCCTCTTTTTCACAAACATGAGTAGGACGGATAGTGTTGGGAAAGTCATTCTTAGCATAAGCTCGAGTTGATCTCTGTTATGGCATTCCCATATGCTTCCTAATTCCTATATGTTTCCATATTCCCTCTCGTGCTATACCATTCCCTCTCTTTTCTTCCCACTCCCTCACCGGTCCCCTCTGTAAAGATCTTTTCCTGCTTTAGTTAGTTCGACTTCCTAGCCTGCCTGGTCTACGCCCATCAAAATGGAGCATTGTGTCTCGATGGAAATATCCCTTTAGGTTGAGTAAGAAGCTATATCTCCATAGGTTGATCGTCTCAACGCTCCTTTCTTTTAAGCAACAAGTCCAGCTTAAGCCCTATCATGTCAATGTAACTAGTGACCTTCCCGTCTTTCCTGGTCTCAATTGCCCTTGTTAGCCTTCTCCCGAAAATGCTCTTTCATCGCTCTGAGCTCATCAAGTGCTAGTGGCCTAGTCTGCCTGCCTGCTTAGCTTATCTCTTCTCTTTCTCATTTGTAAGGCCCTTCCCGTCCCTTGAGTGAGTTAGATAGCCCATTCCTTGCTTCTTG
>NW_028275167.1:12981939-12991939 GCF_013281855.1 Momordica charantia | reverse complement strand
GATTCGGTCACCGAGCAGTCGGACGACTCTTCAGTAACCCAGGATGACCCCTTCGACGCTTCTTTCGCTGTATACCCCCTCCATCCTTCGGAGGTGGAAGAAAGGTATATATATAGTTTAATCGTAGTAGGGCCCCAGAACGCTAAAAAGGTGGGGGAACAAGAGTTGTCACGATAGGAAAGAGAAATGACTAAAAGAAACCAACGATTCTCTCTTCTTAAACAACCTATATCCTCCACACTTAATCAGCATTTGATAGATTATCCAACCCCGAGCAATCTTAGTTATTGGTGGGGGTTCGGTCCGTTAGCAGGTCTTTGTTTAGTCATTCAGATAGTTACTGGCGTTTTTTTAGCTATGCATTACACACCTCATGTGGATCTAGCTTTCAACAGCGTAGAACACGTTATGAGAGATGTTGAAGGGGGCTGGTTGCTCCGTTATATGCATGCTAATGGGGCAAGTATGTTTCTCATTGTGGTTCACCTTCATATTTTTCGTGGTCTATATCATGCGAGTTATAGCAGTCCTAGGGAATTTGTTCGGTGTCTCGGAGTTGTAATCTTCCTATTAATGATTGTGACAGCTTTTACAGGATACGTACTACCTTGGGGTCAGATGAGCTTTTGGGGAGCAACAGTAATTACAAGCTTAGCTAGCGCCATACCCGTAGTAGGAGATACCATAGTGACTTGGCTTTGGGGTGGTTTCTCCGTGGACAATGCCACCTTAAATCGTTTTTTTAGTCTTCATCATTTACTCCCTTTTCTTTTAGTAGGCGCCAGTCTTCTTCATCTGGCCGCATTGCATCAATATGGATCAAATAATCCATTGGGTGTACATTCAGAGATGGATAAAATTTCTTTTTACCCTTATTTTTATGTAAAGGATCTAGTAGGTTGGGTAGCTTTTGCTATCTTTTTTTCCATTTGGATTTTTTATGCTCCTAATGTTTTGGGGCATCCCGACAATTATATACCTGCTAATCCGATGCCCACCCCGCCTCATATTGTGCCGGAATGGTATTTCCTACCGATCCATGCCATTCTTCGTAGTATACCTGACAAAGCGGGAGGTGTAGCCGCAATAGCACCAGTTTTTATATGTCTGTTGGCTTTACCTTTTTTTAAAAGTATGTATGTGCGTAGTTCAAGTTTTCGCCCTATTCACCAAGGACTATTTTGGTTGCTTTTGGCGGATTGCTTACTACTAGGTTGGATCGGATGTCAACCTGTGGAGGCACCATTTGTTACTATTGGACAAATTTCTCCTTTTGTTTTCTTCTTGTTCTTTGCCATAACGCCCATTCCGGGACGAGTTGGAAGAGGAATTCCTAATTCTTACACGGATGAGCCCTAGCCCTGTAAGCTCACACCTAATCAGTGAAAAATTTTGACACAAATCATTGTAGAGTGAGTATTACACCAAGAATTCATTGACAAGCGGATGACTTTTCTAGTTGGCTTTGTTGATATAGCTTAGATAGGGAAAAGATACGAGAGGGTAGGGCTGAACTTTGAAATCCGGGGGCTTTGTTCCCGAAACTCCCTTCCCCCTCCCCGTCCCTTACTCGTCTTTTGAAAGCCAGAACATTCGCATAGAGGAGTATCTGTATCACGCATGCTTCTCCACTGATGACAAAATGACCTTCGAGACTCTTCTAGGAATTCCTACCCCTATCAATTTGAGGGGGGAAAGAAGTAAAAGAGTCTTCTGCATTCATATGCTTTTGCACTGGGAATATCTCATAGCGGGAAGGCCCAGAGATCATAAAGGATGGGATAGGAATGGAGGCATTCCAGCCCAACATACTCCGGTGAATGGGTCGAGAGAGATAGGGAGGCGAGTGGGATAGAGGAAGTATAGTAAACAGTTGAGTGGCTATCCAACCATTCAATCGGCTATGGAGGGAGGTTTCAGCAAGCGGGTAAACCGATGCAAAACTTAGGTAGGTCGATCATCGCTCATCCCTCGTGTTCTCCCCCGTGAAGTGATTAATCCGGGTATGCAATCCCTATGGAAAAGAAAGTATTCCGATTGGAGGAAATTTCCACCCTCTGATTGATGATCCATTCCGCCCTTCCGTATAGCCAGAAAGGTATTCAATCTTATGGATGACTTTCAGTAGTTCTTCCATCCCCTCCTGTTCCACCTATCCCTTCACTCCCCAGGGATTCCGTACAGCTAGACAACCACGGTTCATCGCTCGGAGAGAAAGAATAGAAGCAAGCATTTCCCGTTCAGTCGGTAATGAATCAATACGCAGGGAAACTCTCTTCCATGGGAATGGCAAGTCTCGGACAGGCTCATATTGGTTGGGTATGCTCTTTCCATAGGCGACTTTCCAGAAGGTCTTCAAGGTAGATATGCTCTTCTTTCTTCTCAGAAAGACCATACTTTTTTTTGGTCTGGGGGCACAGAAGGGAGAGTGGGCCGGGTTTCAAGCCTGGTTGCATGTGACTGAGTCGGGAGAGGGGGGCGAAGAGATCCGCAACTTTCACTGCAAAATTAAATTTTTTTTTCCGTCTTTCTTTTTCTAGTAAGATTTCAATATCATCCTTCGAGAATCTTTAATCCTCCTGTTCGTCATGCTATGAATATAGGTAGGCAAATCACGCCATTTCTTTTGAAGAGTAGCGTTCATCTGATATAATTCACTTTCACTTCGAAAGCATCTTTTGAAATCGTTTTCCCACTTTATTGTTGTTATCCAAAAATCGAAGAAGATTCATAATTCACATTAATTTCTGACGTCCGCTGTCCTCCAAAAGAGATTGTTAGCAAGCAGCACTACTACTAATTCCCGTTCGATAGGTTCCCATTCGGGGGCTTCAACCAGCATTTCGCCCCATGCATCGTGAATTGGATCAAGATCAACAGCTTCTTAATTGGATTTGGCTCTCGAATTTACTATTGAAAAGGAGGCGAGGTGATGGCTCTCTTTCGACGATATGCATCTCGAACCTGGTCTCCAACCGGCACAGAAATTGGCCCAGCACTCGGGGTGCCCCTCCCCGGTCTCAAGAACTCGAGCGGTCTTTATAGTGGTAGCCGATTCGGATTGTATAGCTGCTGGGAAGCATAAAGATCGATCAATGTCCAGATTGCAACGCATTAAGATGTCAATGCCCAGTAGTGAATGTGTTCCCGGTGGGTCTATCGTAAGTGTTCTAGTGCAAATCATATCTCTATGTTTTTCAAAGCACGTCAAGACCAAAACAAAATGTCATAATCACAGTGCTTTCATTTTATTTAATAGTTAGGTTGGGCTGGGGCGGAAGATTTTTATAAATAAGTGAGTGAATATCGATCTCTTCTAGCTCTTCGAACTCATACTCCTCCGGTTGTCCATGTCTCTAAAAAGAATATAGAAATATCTCTCCCAAAGTGGTTTGCATATCTCGAACTACCTGCGGATCCTCGTATAGATTCCGAATGCTCTCATAGGACAGCACGGCAAGCTTCCTTAAGACCGGATCCTTATAGATTTGGTACCAATCGTGACATTTGAGAAGCTTGTCTATGACTTGCTCTGGCTGACTCTTCTGAGACTTCTTGCGCTTTTTCCTAGTGTCTACAATTTCTATTATTTCTTCTAATGTGTATTCCCCCCAGACAAGCAGCTCCTTATCTTCTTTGATGAGATACAACCATATGGGAGCCCAGGCCTTGTGAAATTTCACATCGAGTGCTCTGCCCTCCCACTCGGTAAAGCACTCTCTTATCTTCTTAGTGGCAGTATGCTTGGAGGCATACCCCCGCATGAAGGTGATACCCACCTGAACTATGTGGTTCCTTTGCCACTAGAACGGCCCGGCTGTCGAATAGTTGCCTAAGCCGGTCTCTCACCAACTCCTTCTTTGCGGTAGGTCTTCTATCCGCATGAGTTAGCGTAACAAGAATGAATTTCTTGATTGTGGTGCCCCTTCTTTCCATGGTTCCTTCCTTCATTTGTCTGTGCTCCATCTCTACCAATGATGAAATCAAAATGAGGTTTGTCCCTCCTGCGTCTGCTTGCTACTCCCGCTTTCTCTTCCTTGATCGTAGTTGGTCCTGCTTTCTCTTGCTGCTCAAGATGGTCGATTGCTGCTGTCGGCTACCTATGCCTGCCCGCTTCTTGCTCGACCATCTCTCTACGCTCTTTCGAATTCCTATTTTCATCCTTCATCCCATTAGAATCCAACAGAAAATGTTCGAAGAATCAGCTGCCTCTCCTCTTCTGGACTCTTCTCTGACATCACAAGTGTATATCATCAGATTGTCCGGTCTCTCCCTATGGCTTTCTAAGAAGCTAGACCCAATAAGAAGCCCTTAGATGCAGCCATCTCTTTCTTTCTTTGTAGATGTAGATTTCCTTCCTGTGTTCTTAGTTGCATAAGGACTAACCGCTTTCTTGTTTGTGATTGCCTTTACTAAGTACACTAGATTCATTCCTTTTGCTCTCTATCTCCTAATGCCAACTGCAAGATAACATCAGAAGCGTCAATGCATCGTCGAATAGGTGGCAGCTGCTCTCTATGTACTTGTAGTTGAGTAAGGACTGTAAGCTTCAAGTCCCTTCTTATCTTCTTTTTTAGAACCGTCGAAGTCCTTGAAGACATAATAACAATTATGTTATGAAACTTGTTCGTTAAGAATTTTTTGGATCTCGTTAGATACAAATTGTCGAGCCCAACCAATGATTGTACGAAGAGCCTAAGGCACAGTGCCCCAGTCTTCCGTTTTTCAGCTTTGAATTCCTGCTCGAGCTACTCGGCTAACTCAGGTTCTTTCGAAGAAGACCTTTATTTGAAAAGAGAAATCAACACCTGAATGATCAAACAATTTTTCTTTGAATACTCAAGGGGATTTGGAGGACCAGCGAGGCGGGGGGAAAGAGCGATCGCAAATCTCACGAATCAATTCAAGAGTAAACGTATGCGGCGGTGGCTCCTAAACGAACTTCTCTCCTACATCTGATCGCAACCAGGTACGTCTGGTCATTTTTTGAATAGTAAGGGGCGGGCCTCATATATCGGTCTGGGGGGTACCATTTCTTTTCTCTGTCTCGCTATACAGGGCTTGATGTACAGTTTCCTCTTTTTCTTGCATTTATGTTGATTTTCCTATTGTCACTTTCTGGTGCTGTACTTCTGTAAGTCCTCCTTCAGATGAAGCGGCTAAAGCGTGAGTCTCTACTGCTCCGAAAACTAAGGATGAAGAGAGGTAGACAGGAAATGGGGTCTTACAGAGTCCTCTAGTTCCGGCCCAATTTCCTACTTAGTTCCTACGGACGTTGGAAGCGTTGACGATCTTTCTTCCTTTCTTTGTGGACATGACTACTATTTAGCTGTGCTTGATTAGTCCTCGCATGACTCTTCTTCACACTGATTTCAATCCGATTCGTCGACTCTATTGGCCGGATATCAATACCTTATACTGATCATGGAAGCTAGTGTGGCCAATGCGTCAGCAAACTGATTCTTCGTCCTCGACAGATAATTGAAGGGAATCCGTCTGAACTTTAGGCTTATATCTTCCAGAGACTTTTGGTAGGGAATGAGCTTCTGATCTTTGGTTTTCCAATCACCAGTTGTCTGAAAGATGATAAGTGACGAATCTCCATATACATCAATCTTCTTGATTCTCAAGTCGAGGGCGCTTCAAAGAAGCGCCTGTGATACACGCAGAATATTCTGCGATATTGTTTGTGCAAAAGAACCTCAACTTGACAGCTATGGGAATATGGGCTCCTTTTGGCGAGCTTTAAGATAGCATGTAGAAAGGGTCCTACTCCATTTCCGTTCTGATTTACTGCACCGTCAAAGAACATTTGCCAATCATGAGGAGTTTCGTCTTCTTCTTCGCCTACCGCTAATAGAATAGCTTCGTCCGGGAAATTCGTCCCCTTACTAATCAAATCAAGCTCATAGTCAGGCACGGGATGATCCGTAGGTGGTCTGCTATTGCCTGCCCCTTTCCTTACTCATTTAGGGCTTCTGGGTGACGTACACAATATCGAACTCTGAGAGTCACATCTGCCACCTTGCTGGCCCATGAAGGCTGGCTTTTCAAAGAGATACTTCAGCGGGTCCATCCTTGCAATCAGCATGGTCGTATAGTTCAACATGTAGTGGCGTAGGCGTTGCGAGGCTCATGGTTGAGCACAACCGCTTTTTTTTTTTCTAGAACCGTATACCTTGTCTCATAATCAGTGAACTTCTTGCTGATCTCGTATATTGCTCTTTCTTGCCTACCTGTTTCATCGTGCTGACCAAGGACAGACACAACTCATGGATGCTTTCATTACTTACAGATGCATCAGGAGAGGTCGACCAGGCGTTGGCGGTACCAGGATGGGAGGATTGAATAGATATTTCTTCACTTTGTCAAACGCCCTTTGGCAATCCTCCTTCCCTGTGTCTATCTTTTCTTCAAAAGGCGGGGTCTTCTTCCGCCCAAGACTTGTCGATCATGTCATCGACATAGACCTCCATTTCCTTGTTCATCATATCATGAAAGAGCGCAGTCATGGCTCGCAGGTAGGTCGCCCCGGCATTCTTTAGACCAAACGGCATCACCTTGTAACAGAACGTGCCCTTCTATCTGATATGGTGATAAACGCCGTTTTCTCTCTGTCTTCCTCGGCCATCTTGATCTGGTTATATCAAGAGAAAGCATCCATAAAGGACAGCATCCCATGTCCAGCGGTGTTGTCCACCAGAACATCGATGTGAGGAAGAGGAAAATCTTCTTTTGGGCTTGCCTTAGGCGTCTTTGGACTCACGGAACCTGCTTTCAAATTGAGGGAAAAACCGTTCTCGAAGAAGCGTGACCATCCAGTTGAATCTCGTTACCCTCCCGTGTGGTTATGGGGGCGGGCCTACTTTCCACTTTGTTACTATGGAGCCGGGCGGCAAGCAAGTGAATGTGATCCCGCCCTCCATCAGCCGGTGTGTGTGAGCTTCGCTCCAACTAGCTCTACACCGCCGCCGGCCACTTTCGCTCCTCTACCATATTCATAGATTCATTCTTTGGAAGTTAGGAACGTGACTCGATAGCGCAGGCACAAGACCTTTGAATGCAAACAAAGAATAGCGAGACCGCATATCAAAAGGTTTGGAACCCAAGCTGACCTTATTATTATTCAAAGGGGAAGGTTTGATAAAGGGTAGTAGGTGTAGGTCTTTCCAGCCGGATTCATTAATGCAATGGAACTCAAGAACTTGAAGAACAGGCCTTGGAAGGAAATCTTTATTCAAATCATAATCTTTCAGAAGCTGGCATCGCTAGTTGACTCCTCCTCGTCGACAGCCAGCCAGCAGTTGCCGGACGGGACTTCCTTGCCTTCAGCCTAGCCGCCTTGTCTTATCCCGCCCTTTCGGACTACCTTTCCTTACTTTAGGGCTTGCTTTCCTTGCCTTGCTTCAGACGGGATGCCAAGCCTGGCCTTAGTTAGCTCTTTCGGACGGGACTTTTGAAGCTCTTTCTCGCTCCCTCCTAAAGTAAAGGGGAACACCTGCTAAGGCACTAATAAGAGCAACAGCTAATACCGTTCCTCCCTTATCTCTTAAAGCTTCTGCCTTCAGACTTGCCTTGCTTTCCTGCCTTCGGCCTTCAGACGGGATGCTCTAGTTGCTGCTGGCAGCTCTTAGCTGAATGCCTTGCTTCGCCCTACTGCTAGTGGAGACACCGACTAATAAGATTGACGACAGGAGAACACATGTCGTGCTCGAGACAAATTCAGATTTTCTTACTCATCCTTCTCTTCTTTCTAGGCCTGGACTAATGCTTCCTTATGTCCGCCATTAGCTTAAGGCTAGTGTAACGGAGGGCTTCCTCGCAAGAAGCTTTATAGTCAGGGGTGACACAGCTTGTTTGCCTTTCTTCTTTCTTTTCCGTACGTTAGGGTCGTTCGGGCGGAAAACCGAGTTGCGTACTGGGTGAAGCTTAGTCCTTCGGACCTTTCAATCTCGCAACTTTAGTAGCTAGGCGCTCGCACGCTTTAAGGGCAGTTGAAGGTATTGCACTAAGAAAGACTCCTGCCGTTGCTAAAGGTCAGATTTTAACTCAAGCTATTTCTTTAAAAAGAGGAGCAAGCAAGATCAGGCTTTTCAGCCGTATCGCGCAGGAGCGCTCAAACAACCTATCTTACTAATAATAAGAAAGGGGCTCGAAAGCAGCGAAAAAAGTAGAGCTGTGAAATCGGTGTGGTGAGGTATTGGAAGTGTTCAGCGAATCGAGAGAAAGACAAAATAAAAGAGCACCGTGCTATACTGGCAGAGCTTCCGCAAAACGAGGTAGGTAGCTTTCGCTAATGAGAGATGGGTTTGGGGATTAGGTCTCCTAATTCATGGAATTTGTTTTCTCTTTATTAGTTTCTTTTTAAAGCAGCATTCTCCTTCCACTTTGATTGAGCTCGACCCCATTTTAGAATCATGGAAGACTCTCCCAGAGCTGCGAAACTAACGACTCTATTAGAAAGTCGAATTACTAACTTTTACACGAATTTTCAAACAGAATGAGATAATAGACTTACATCACGATATCTTTTTCTTCCTCATTCTGATTTTTGTTTTCGTATCACGGATCTTGGTTCGCGCTTTATGGCATTTCCACTATAAAAAAAATAAAATACCGCAAAGGATTGTTCATGGAACTACTATCGAGATTCTTCGGACCATATTTCCTAGTCCTTTGGTTATCCCAACAATGGGGGATAACAACCGCTTATGCGGCCACTCCTTCTGAGGAGGCCCTATTTATTGGCCCATTACTTGTCCTACGAGGAGGACCCTGATGTAGTCAGGTTTGTCTACGAGGAACTTCAAAGAGCAGCCACACTTGGAGCCTACGACGAAGCACTGCGTAGGTTTCTTAAGGCAGGGATGCTTCTGGAGCTAAAAGGAAAAAAATAGAATTGATTTCACAGCTCCTCTTTGCCCCCTATCTAGTCTAGTTCTATTCTAGTAAGGCTTTGATTTACGAGGTTCTGAATACTGCATTTCTTACTTAATGGATGCACTAATGGATGAGGGGTCGCGTGGGCAATTCCTGAATATCGAGAGAACGTTGATCAATATTCAGGAAGAGATCGAGGATCCTGATCTTTGTCAACACAAGACTCGGAGCCCCCTGCTCAAACAAAAAAGCCTTCGGAATTGAAAATGCCTTTCGGATTTATTCTCGTGGAGGGGAGAAGACTCATTTTTCATTCGAGATAGGGGGGAGCTATTGTGAAGCCTAGAGAGGCGGAAGCGGCAAATCGCTTCTACCGAGTTCCCCAACAGCTGCTTAGTAGCTCAACTCTTTCGACAGGCGTGACGCTGCTGGATGCTTCTGATCAATAGGAAGAGGAGGAAAAAAAAAGCTTATGATGAGCATCTATTTGAGTCGATCATTTCCAAGATCTAATTCGAGTTTTTTCTTATGTAGTGGAAACGCCTTACAATCTGAAGTTTTACGCTTAAGGGAAGAAATGTTCTTGGTGGATGCAGGACCTGGGACCCCCAGAATTTGTATGCAAGATGAGCCTACAGGAGTGCCAATCAACCGAGCCGCCAGGTTTGAGAATAAGGTGGGATCCCTGGATCTAGTGGCCGGTGAATCACTGATCAAAGAGCAAATTTTGGAGAGATTCTTCATCGATCTAGTGGCCGGCGAATCACTGATCGGCGAGCGAGCTGCCGCCAGGTTTAATGATTTGGTGGGATCCACAGATGTAGTGGCTGGTGAACCGCTTTTTCTTCTTCCACGAAGATTCAGACAAAACCGAGCTTGGATGGAACTGAACAAGATTGGGCAAACGAATACAAAGGTCAAAGGCTTTATTATTGATAAAGTAAAAGGAGGTTATTCAGTAGCCATCGCGGGTTTCATTACTTTTCTTCCATTCCGTCCTCTCATAAGTCAAAGGATATCGAATGATCGATTCACCATTGAGAGCATTAACCCCAAAAGAACGAATATTGTGGTGTTCTAAGAGTGTCAGATCAAACAAGAACTTGATGAGCGAAATCTG
>NW_028275167.1:12961939-12971939 GCF_013281855.1 Momordica charantia | reverse complement strand
AAGTACCAGCGAAGAGGCTCCTGGATCAAATGCCTCTCTGAAACCTCCAGTGGGAGCAACAAAGCGGGTGAGCCCTGCTATGGAAACCCCTTTCTTTCGTTCCTCTCCTCTCGATTCAAGGCAATGGACTCTCAGTCCTTTGTTCCCTCGACCGGCTCCACTCCGAATCCCCTTCACTATGTATGGCCAATGAACTCCTCGCTTTAGTCCGTTCTTTTTCTTCTTTGGGCTCGGGTCGGTAGCCGGGCTCCGGGACATTACTACCACGGCGACTATCGACCCGAGCCCCCGACCCAAATCCTACCCGTTTCATATGGGCCAAATGGAAAAAGTAGACTTCTGGATGCCCGCTTAGAGGGAGAGTTGGATGGGCACACACCGTCAGCTATATGGAAATGGAGCAAATGGAACCTCCTCTGACCCTGACGGAACGGAATCATATTTAGGATAGTGGAGGCGCCTTTACTAATTCTAATAGTTGTATTCTAATAGTTGGCCCTCGCCGTTATCTGATCGATACTCTATATGTTTAAGAGATTGCAAATAGTGTCTCAGGTCACACCTGTGATACATTGAATCGCGGGATTGCGAAAGAATCCCACGCCAGAGCGTCTCTATCGTTCCTTAGCTTCCTCGGGATGCGTGGTCTAGAAGCAGCTTAAGAAATTTACGGCGAACGACCTTATTATTGTCCGGTTGATGATATCGAACTCCGTTACCCCATTCGAACCTCTTTTCCCGCCAGTCCTGCGACTTTGACAGCTTGATTTTGAAAGTTGCCAAATGTCGCATCCCCATTCGATAGATCCCACCTACCTCTCCCGGAACCCTTGTTTATTCATTCCGTTCCGTCAGGGTCACTCTCTTGTCTCGGTTCCAAGACCTCTAACATTTCGACGATATTATTTGAACCTCATTGAGCACTTTGGGTCTTTTTCCCTCTCCTACGACTACCTTCCACAACCTCCTCTCCGAAGTTTCAGTTACACACTAGGCTCTGGAGCTCCCTACACAATCTAGGCTGCTTAGACCTAGCCGACACCCTCTCACCCGACCAAACCACCATCTCCCCACAACCTACCCCTTCTTCTCTCTATATATCCCCTGCCTGAAGCTGACTATCAACACTAGGAGCAACCGTGCCCTCACTGCATGTTGAAGAGGTGAGTAAGGGGCAGCTTCTTTCTCAACCTTACCCGCTTCTTAGGATGATGCCTGTGCTATGATCCATCGGATATTTTGATTCGATTTTCGGTGCGTTGTTTTTCAGCGAATGAAAGAAACCGCTGATTCCACAGTTCCTTCATCAGATTTGGGGGTGCGTTTGAAAGAGTGCTTCCCCTGCTGATATGATAGGTGACTCAACGGATACTACTAAAAAATTCCCATAGTTTCTCATGGAAGGAAATGGGATTTTTGAGAAAAGGGGTTGGGAACCATCGAAAGACTAGCAACCTGACAGTCCTAAGCAACCTGGAACCAACAACGTTACATATACCATACTGCTATAGAAGACATGAATACCAGTTAGACTACGGGACGCGTACACCCGCAATTGGTGAGCAACTTACTGCCCTTAAGTCAAGAGCTAGTAGTACTATCAGCTCAGCAAAGGATATCGTAATTATGGCGAATACGTTTTTCTTGCTTGCCACATACCCGGAATACGAACTAAGCAAGAACATGTGAACTAAGCCCAGGGGATGATCGAGGATTGAAGGTCTGGAATTGTGGACACAGGGAGGGCGGAGGCATACCAGGCTTAATAACGACTAAAGTTGGACGACCGGGAAATAGCACTGAACAAGCAAGGGCTAAAAGCTTCTTTTACCCAGTCTTCCCATAGGCTCAGAAGAGGGTCAATACGATCCCTTTAAGATAAGAAAGAACAAAAAATTCGACTATCAGAGCCTTTTAAAGATGGTACAGGGGTGTGGGTGTACTTTAAGGGTGATTTTTACTTCGAAAGCCATGAGCCCCATTTACGAAAGCCTAAGCCTACGGAACAAACTTGCTCTTTTGATTAACTCGTCGCTACTTCTGACCCTCGTAGTACCCTCTCTTCTCAATCTGACTCTTCCATGTACTCGACACGGATTCCCAAGCTTCGGGAGGAGAAGGAGGATCTTACAACTACATCATTATTTATTACAAACATCTTACAACACAACATATTAAAATGAGAATGACAGAAGCCCGCTAAACAAGCACTGATTGGTAAATAAGCGCTGAAGCTGCTAAAAGCACAAAAATAGGTAAAGGAATGGAAGCACATCTTGCCACCTTCTATGATCCATTCAACCTGCCTTCAAGATGAGAGATAGGCCTTTAGCAAGGGGATATCGCACGGAAAGCCGGATTAGGTCTTATCATCTTCAACTGATTTTACAGGCCTTAGTCCCTTAAGGAGATTACTTTAACACAGCCTGAGGCTTAAGAAAAGATGGCCAACGTTGTGACATCTTAGCCAGAGAAGAGCAACAGGAGCTATATTCAAGGAAGTTATGGACTGGAATCAGAGATTGGATGGACATCCGAAACGGAGAGGAAAAGAGGAAGCAAACAAGGCTAGCTCACGAAAGAAAGCCTTGCAACTACGCTATATATTGATATTGCAACTGCGCTAATAAGGGCACATCCGCTTCTCTGTATGTGGATTTTGGAGTCGCACTGATCGACAGGAGGAGCTCAAATTAGTAAACGGAAAAGAAGATGCAAAAGCTTTCGCACTTACTCGCATACACTCTTTTTATCAGTATTTGGTACTTGTACTCTATGTCAGTCTCATTAGAAAATAATAGAGCTCAGCTGGACTAAGCGAGGCTGCCATATCCGAGACCATTAGCATTAGTTCCCCTCTCACCAAAGCTTCCGAACTTGCCAAGAAGTGGCCTATTCCTACAGTACTGGTCTCTATCAACTAACTCAAGCACTAAAGAGAGGTGGGGCAGGACATCGATAGACAATAGACCAAGGAGCGAAAGCCACTCAGTTGCTTGCTAAATCGAAGAGAGCAGAAGGCACCTCGCCTAACATTATAGGAGAAGGGGCTGAAACCACTCAAATCTTCTTTGTGAAATTGAAGAAGAAATGGGCGGGCAGCTTAGACTCTTTCCCGAAGAGAGCTCCAACCAATAGATGAGATTAAAGACGCTAACAAACAGGGGCTGGAGACATATCTTTATTTAAGAACCAAGAACGGGATATTCGCATTAGCGGAAGGGAGGAGAGCGAAGAGATGAGCACTTTTCAAGCAGCTTTCCTTAACGAAGTCATCTATGTGACCAATGCACGCTTCAAAGAAAGCAGGGATGCTCGCTAGCTGCTCAGGGGATTGAAGACCAAGGCAGGGCTCTTGTTGACAAAGAAGGTCTAAAAAAAAAAGGAAAATTAACGCATTTGAAGGTAACCACCCTACTAGTACTAGTTAGTATAGTAGAAAGACCTATCGGACCTGTGAAAGTCTCGTTTTTGACTAAATTAAGAAACACGGGCTTTGCTGCGACGAGGATGCCTTTTTTAATCAGCCAACGTCAAGACCTGCAACAGAGTCCTACCACGTTAAGGGAGAGCACCCAACTTGCTTGTTGACACGTGAGGGAAAAAGGAAAATAGGAGTCTGAGGTGGCAGGATTTACCACGTTAGCCCTATGGTAGTGATGGTTGGTCTTACTACTCCTTTGAGTGCCTTTTGCGCTTAGCGTCGGAAAGAGTGGTGCTTCTACAGCGAAGGTGCTAAAACCTAAAACTAGGCGAACTTACTTCGGAAACTTAAACGAATCAATTCCCACTTGACCCATTCTTCTGACTGCGCTAGCATCATCGGATACGGCAACAGAGATTCTTCCAACTTCGCTCTCAGGGGCGGGCTTGTAGACTATTGAATTCCAACTTCGAGCTCTTTCGACTCTAAACTACCGTGTGCCTATTTGGAGCTTTTCATAGGCAAAGTCAAACATTTGTCGGTGGCAACATCGGCATGCGTTATATAAGACTTTAAGCGCACCTTCACTACCCATAGTCGATCTCGTTACGGGGTTGCACTCAATAGTCAATCAATTCGTTTTTCCGTAGGTTGATGCTTTGTATCGCACGCTTGTTATATTTTTTATATAGTGTTCACACGTTGCCCCCTATGAATTAGTTCCAAGAAAGCGGCCGTTCACGTCTGAAATCTCGGTTTTTGATGTAGTTGCAATAAGTTTGCTTTTATTCGTCGAGATTGGGTGGTGGTTCCGTGTACCGTCAGTACAAGATCGAAAAGAATGCATAGCATTCCAAGTGAGATGCCCAAGATAAAAGGAACGAGGGGAAGAATCGACGAGGAATCCATAACATCAAATCGTGAATAAAAAAGCGTGACGAGAATTCTCAACCCGAGATGTTAGAAGGTGCAAAATCAATGGGTGCCGGAGCTGCTACAATTGCTTCAGCGGGAGCCGCAGTCGGTATTGGAAACGTGTTCAGTTCTTTGATCCATTCCGTAGCGCGAAATCCATCATTGGCTAAACAATCATTTGGTTATGCCATTTGGGCTTTGCTCTAACCGAAGCTATTGCATTGTTTGCTCAATGATGGCTTTTTGATTCATCGTATTCCGATCGAGAAGAAAGAAGGTTTCAGTCTCATAAAGCAAGACCCTCTTTCACATAAGAAAGTGGAGGCGGGCTTGGGTACGATCTAACTAAAAACGATTCCACATGAAAGAGGACCGGACAATAGCCTTCGTCGAGTAATGGGAAGCGGGCTAGTCCCCGAAAATGCTCGTTCCTCTGACGTTGGGCTTACAATTCACCTTGTGACTCATTCCTTCGGTCGAGCGTTCTTCGGACGTCGATCAATCTATCACAGGCCGCTCTGTCATTGTCTGATTTTTGTTGTCTTTTTTTTTTTGTTGTCACACTAATTATGTATCTACTTATTGTATTTTTGCCCCTGCTCGGTAGTTCGTAGCAGGTTTTTTCGGACGTTTTCTAGGATCAGAAGGAACCGCTATAATCACCACTACGTGCGTTCATTCTCTTCGATCTTCTCTTTCTTGCTTTTTATGAAGTCGCACTGGGAGCTAGTGCTTGCTATCTAAGAATTGCTCCATGGATCTCATCGGAAATGTTGATGCTTCTTGGGGCTTCTTTGGCGACCGTGAAGTCACCGGATGAATTGCCGAGTAGATAGATCAGATCCGGACGCGGCTGTTGCTCCGCGGCGATACGGACTCGACCCGCTCCTACCCACCCCGGGGCACCATAGCATGTCGGAATAAGGGGGGGAGGGGGGGGACATACTAGACGTAACCACTCCCTTGGTTGGGGGCTGTGCCGCCTGCCTTTCGATCGATACACAGTTGAGTAGGGCGATCACGAACGCTACAGGTGTGGGAGCGATCCAGGTCAGGGAAGGCTAAGACGGCGCCTCGCATATGGGTAGCAAGAGGGCGCTTATGCCCCGACGGTGGGGCCTTATGGGGAAGGGCCCAGCCCAATAGGGACAGCACACCCCCACTTCAAGCGCACCTCTGTATCGACTGAATCACTCTAAGAGTCTAGTCGGTGGAGGTGGAACGGTGAACCACGCGAGCAGGTTAGATGCGTGGGGCAGAGGGCTCGTAGTACCCCCTTTTCTTGATCCAGCTTTTCTTCGCTTCGGTAGTGAATCACCTACTAAAAAAAGAGGAAGAAGGCTGCACGCCCTATTTGAGACTACTAAGGCAGGCGGTGGACTCTTTCATTAGGGAAGGGAAGAAGGGGCCTAAGCACGGCAGATGCCGTACACTTGAGTGGCAAAGGAAAGCGAGATCGTACCTCTTTTTCCAGGCCTGTTCGGACATACGGTTCCCGCGGAAGATCAAGTTGGTGAGCCGTGTGATGGGAAACCTTCCCGCACGGTTCGGAGAGCACTGAATGAGAATGAGAGGTTCCACCCAATCATTGCATGCAAGGGGAGCTCGCTCGATTCGCAAAAGGGTCCGACTCGTAATCACTTCTGACTCCGTGTTCGATAGCCCCCCGACCGTTAGTGATGTTAATTGTGGTTACATCTAAGTAGCTTGGTCCATCTTTATTCCATTTCATATATGTCCGAGGATCCGCATAGCCCTCGATTTATGTGTTATTTATCCATTTTTACTTTTTTTATGCCAATGTTGGTGACTGGAGATAACTCTCTTCAATTATTCCTGGGATGGGAGGGAGTAGGTCTTGCTTCATATTTGTTAATTCATTTCTGGTTACACGACTTCAGGCAGATAAAGCAGCTATAAAAGCTATGCCTGTCAATCGAGTAGGTGATTTTGGATTAGCTCCTGGGATTCGGGTCGTTTTACTCTCTTTCAAACAGTAGACTTTTCCACCATTTTGCTCGTGCTAGTGCCCCAGAAATCTTGGATTTCTTGCAATATGAGATTGAATGCCATAACTATGATTTGTATTTTACTTCTTATTGGTGCTGTTGGGAAATCTGCACAGATAGGATCGCATACTTGGTCACCCGATGCTATGGAGGGTCCCACTCCAGTATCCGCTTCGATTCATGCAGCAACTATGGTAACAGCTGGCGTTTTCATGATAGCAAGGTGCTCCCTTTATTTGAATACCCACTACGGCTTTGATTGTTATTACTTCTGCAGGAGCAACGACGTCATTCCTTGCGGCAACCACGGGAATATTACAGAACGATCTAAAGAGGGTCATAGCTTATTCAACTTGCAGTCAATTAGGCTATATGATCTTTGCTTGCGGCATCTCTAACTATTCGGTTAGCGTCTTTCACTTAATGAATCACGCGTTTTTCAAAGCATTACTATTCTGAGTGCAGGTTCGGTGATGATTCATGCCATGTCGGATGAGCAAGATATGCGGAAGATGGGGGGGCTTGCCTCCTCGTTCCCTTTTACCTATGCCATGATGCTCATGGGCAGCTTATCTCTAATTGGATTTCCTTTCTAACTGGATTTTATTCTAAAGATGTGATCTTAGAGCTCGCTTACACTAAGTATACCATCAGTGGGAACTTTGCTTTCTGGTTGGGAAGTGTCTCTGTCCTTTTCACTTCTTATTACTCTTTTCGTTCACTTTTTTAACATTTCTAGTACCAACAAATCATTCGGGCGAGACATCTTACGATGTCATGATGCGCCCATTCCTATGGCCATTCCTTCAATACTTCTGGCTCTCGGGAGTCTTTTGTAGGATACTTGGCCAAGTGTGACCCGTTAGCCCATAAGTAAGTACTGTGACGAAGCGGCTGTTGCTCACCCGACACGATCGTACGAGGTCACAATTCACCAACACGATCATCGGGGGTGAACAAGAATTTGGGGATCGGATGCGGGCGAAATTCCCGCCAATGGCTGAGATGTTCAGTCGACTCCCTCCCCTTTGTGGGGGTCCGGACCCTACGAGTGAGCAGAAAAGGGAGGAGGAAAGAGGGCCCTGGCGAACCGTCATAATTAGTGAACAAGTGTAAGCTTCGCTGCCCGACAGTATGGAGTACTGACCACACCGAGGGACAGGCCCTGAAGCGAAGGACGGGAACGAGCGGAATCAATGTGTTCAAATTTCTGGCCTTGCACCGACCATCTAATGGACCATGGACTAAACGGCCACTGCCTGAAAAAGGACTATGTCCAGGGGACCGCCGCCCCCCCCCACCACAAGGTACATCTTGCGCCTATGGGCCGCTATATAACTATCCAAGAAGACAATCGAAACTGGAAGGATAAACAAACCCACCGGTGGACTGCCGAGCTACAAGTCCCACGACACAGGAGCGGGATTCTCTAAAAAGCCAAGGTCGCGGGTGGCCAAGAGGGCCCACTTGGAGACTGGGATCTCAGCAGGAAATGCGAAGGTTTGCAGCAACAATGAAAGCCGGCCGGCCGATAAGCGAAAGAGAATCTACTAGTTTAGTTCTGATTTGAGTAGGCTTCTAATAGGGAATACTCTAACCCTGGGAACCGGACTGTGGCTATACCGAGCCCCATCTTTTTTGGTTGGGCTCGACAATTTGTATCTAACGAGATCCAAAAAATTCTTAACGAACAAGTTTCATAACATAATTGTTATATGTCTCAAGGCCTTCGACGGTTCTAAAAAAGAAGAAAGAAGAGAGTGGGTTTCCTCTTCTTCTGGTGTAAGCAAAGAACGTACAACAACCTTAAATGTATTTAAAGCAGGTCCACTAGAACGTGGGAAATTCAAAGGACGACAACTATCTTATTCGATCATGAACGAGAGGGTCTAAAAAAGATTCCATCCTGAGGAGAGAGTGGAAAACATATACAACCTTGGCCTATGGATTCTTTAACCTCGGGTCAGCCAAAGCGGCCCTTCAAATCGGGAAGATTTGGCGGGTCTACCTAGTGCAGCGCGAGCTAGAAGGATCTTTCGAGAAATACTGATCGAGGGTTTAGCGGATATGTTTCAATTGGGTTCGGACCTTATTCACTCGCTTATAAGAGCTCCCTCGATCTTATGCTCACCATGTCCCTTGTAGTAGGTGCTTTTTTTTTGGGGCACTGGTACCCAAGCCATTCTCGAAGTGGACCCGACCGCCGTCCAACATCCCAACAAAGCTGCAATGCTGTGAAAGAAACCCAACTCGATAGCCCTAATATGCTTCGTTGCCCGGAGGATATATATCACTCTGACCAAGAAACATACTGAAAGAATATCATGAGCTGATAGGGGATCAACATATCGAGGATCCTCGGACTGAAGTAAGGAAGCGAGCATTCGCGTACACGTTAACTTCGATAAACATTGGTTTAATGCAACATTCGGTGTGTACTCCCACCTAATATAGGACATATAGAAAAGGAGGAACAATGGTCCAATCTAACAGCAAATCGGTTATTACCTTGTTACGTGAGGAATTCCTCTCGCTAAAAGAAACGGACTGCCCAAAAGCTTAGTAACATCTCCCTTTTCTGTGGGAGAGAAACCTAATATCAAACCCGAAGTCAGGAAAGGAACGGGAGGAGAGAATTCCCTTTAGTAGATGGGACCTTTCAATTCTCTCCTATGCACCGATCTAGGATTCCAAAACCTAATAAAACCGAGGAGAAACGACTATTACACAACCCCACTCAGGCGTAATATGGAGGGGGTACTTATGGGGAACGGGGCGATTGGTCTTTCACAATAAAGTGATAGATGGAACTGCCATTAAACGACTTATTAGCAGATTTTCGATCACTTCGGAATGGCATATACATCACCAATCCTGGATCAAATAAAGACTCTGGGGTTCCAGCAGGCACTGCTACATCCATTTCATTAGGAATTGATGATCTTTAACAATACCTTCTAAGGGATGGCTAGTCCAAGATGCTGAACAACAAAGTTTGATTTTGGAAAAACACCATCATTATGGAAACGTACACGCAGTAGAAAAATTACGCAGTCCTTGAGATATGGTATGCTACAAGTGAATATTTGCGACAAGAAATGAATCCTAATTTTAGGATGAATGACACCTTTTAATCCAGTCCATAAATGTCTTTTCGGGAGCTCGAGGAAATATCTCAAGTACACCAATTGGAGGTATGAGAGGATTAATGTCAGATCCACAAGACAATGATTATTTACCCATTCAAAGCAATTTACGTGAGGGGCTGTCCTTAACGGAATATATCATTTCTTGCGCGAGCTAGTAGATATTAAATTGCACTAGCTAAGCTAAAAGAGTTCTAGAGCAACATTTCGAAGGATGAAAATTGCCTGCTTTATGGTACCGGTAAGCCCCACCTATCAATGCAATAGCTTCAGAGCTGCTATGTGGTTCTACACAAAAAAAGGCTCCTAAAGCTTAGCAGCTACTAGAAAGAAAGTAGTAGCCGCTAAGCAAAGCTATTCGATTTTCTTTGAAGGCTCCTAAAGTATAGCAAGAGCTAATAGCAAAAGCAAAGCGAGTAGAAGCCGCTGCTATCTCTTCCTATATAGCATAGCTTCCAAATTGCCCAAAGCTATTGTCCTATAGAGCTTCACCTTCCCTACGCTAA
>NW_028275167.1:12945000-12961839 GCF_013281855.1 Momordica charantia | reverse complement strand
CCCAAATTCTCTCTCAGTCACCCTTTGACGAAAGGAACATAAGATCCGAAGTTTACGACTTTATCGAAGAGAAAGCGACGGATCTGAGTTCTACACGCTTTCATTTTCAAAAGCTTCTGTTAGAAGCCTTTCCTACGGTACTTTATTCAGGATGTGCACCAATACGGTCATCTCTCAGCCGTGTATAGAATTCCTTTATCATTTCCTTTGGCAGATAACACAAATGAAATCGCTTCCCTGACCGCCCATCTTATGAGTCAGTCCATTCTTGTCGCAGTTGTTGGTTTGTTTGTACTATTTCTGTACCTCTCCCTCCTTTGATAGAAAGACGTTTCGGGAGCTGGGAGGGCCTATCGTGAGGGAACTCTCCTTTTCACGGTAGCGAAGGTAAAGCGGGAGCTACGTATGTCCACGGTGATCAAGGCAGAGCGACTCCTTCTTTAAAAAAGGTTGGTTTTCTCGAAACCTGTTAGATCCGTTTTCGTTAAAGAAAAAATAGGAGCTCTTGGTTTGGCCGATGTCGATTCGTATGGCAATGCGGACTCGACTCAGGATGAGGATTCCGCTTTAAATAATGCTGCTATGAGCCGAAAGAGCTGGCAAGCTATCTCGCTAAACGAAAGGAAAAAGCACGTACGGGTTGCCTCGTTGAAGGGGCGGGGGCCAGCCAGCCAAAGAAGGTCAGTAGGACTCGGTTAGGACCCTTGATCCGGTTCAGCTAGGTTCTTCCATGCGATAATGTATGCGTATCGGTATCCTCTTCAGGACCGGTTGCTTCTGATTTTGGTTTTATACGTTTGGAGAAAACCTGCTAAGCCCGCCTTTCTTACCCGGTGTGATTCAATCTTTCAGCTCAAACTTTCCTATCGTCCTTAGGAAAAAGGTAAGAGTACGACTACCTTTTCCTTTTCTTGCACGAGCCAAGGGATCATTCAGTTTCTACCAAAAAGTTCGCTATCTATTAGTTGCCGTAATCGAATGTATTTCTCATTTCGTGTTAGCTCCTCCAAGAGCTTCCTGGTCCGTAGTAGACGAAACCTTGGACTTCTATCGGACTTATAGCATTGCCTGGTGAGCTCGCCGTTGAGGGTTGGCCTTACAGGAGATCGAGAGCCTTTCTTTCCCTGCCTGGTATGCTTTCCCCGCTTATCGCGCACTAGCCAACTAGCCAAAAGAGAGGGAGAGGGATCATGCCATTTGTATGTGCATTTGTCCGTCTTGTACTTGCCTGCTTAGCTTCTTAGCCAACATCTCGGTTTCCCCCGAACCAAGAGGTCCTGCTTATCCAGACCCACACGTCACACTGTTTTTTCAGCCGAAAAGACGGATTTTTTCATAAAGTCGGTTCATAGATCAAGAAACAATGAGGCAAGCTTACAGGGACGGTTACGCGATACTCTTTTCATACTCGCCTTTTCTTTAACCCAGCTATCACCTAGCCATTCTCGCGCTGTTGCTTTAAGGGGTCTCTCTCCACTTTATGTGGGTATATATATAGGCTTCGTCGAGAATACCAAGTCAATCGGCAACTACTGTACAGGTTTCGCTCGTCTGTGAGGGAGGAAGGTTCCGGGATACCTCGAGGCCCTTTTCGTATATTTCATCATTAGCAACCCACCCCCTCTTTATCGATCGTCAAAAACATATGCTTGATCAGCTCAGCTCCCTAGTGGTATTGCCTTGTAACTGCCCAGCATATACCTTTACTAACTCCACTGCAGCTCCCTCAATGCACTGCTATGCAGAGCGGAGGAAGATACTAAGGGCAGAGATTTTAGCTAACAATGTCTTGACTCCTTGCCTTGCTCAATGCTTCTCCATCAGCTGCAGCAGGAAGGACAGGAATAGGAGAAGGAAGAAAGAGACCATCTTTCTTTCTAGGTTGGCCCTAGGAAAGGAAACTCTTCACTACCATTGCTATCCATCAATGCACACTATCCATCTGTCTACATTATCAATGTCAATGGGTATAAACAAATATTCATTATATAAACTGGTGAAAAGCAATCAAAGCTGTATCCATCGAAAACCCCCACCCAACCCCTTACGCGCGCCCACTCAACGCTCCCTTGCTCACACCAACCAATCCCTCAAGCAATGAATGCGACTCAAAAAAAAGCACGCCATAGAACAAGAAAAAGTTTTCTGCGCGGCGGAATACGGCATTGAACGGTGGTACGTACGGCTTAGAGCCAAGGCATTCATAGGTCTCCTGTCGGAGCTCTATGACGGAAGTGATAGCGGAAAAGGCAAGTCTTCCTGGGTCTAGAACAGGCAAATGGGAAGGCTCTTTCTCCTCACACTCACTCTTATGTATATCCTTCCCAAATCCTAGTGTTGGCTACCATCTTCAAAGCTATTGCTGCGGAACTCATCTTCTAATTAATTTTTTTTTTCTACAAACCTAGGCACTTGACGCAACTTTTCAATGTTAACCTGCTTTGCTTCAGGGAAGAGTGGATGATCTGCCAGCTCTTGCAGAAATTTGTCAAAGTTGTTGCGAACCCCCAATTCCGCGTGGCATGCGAGACAGCAGCCTTAAGGTCAACCCAGATTTCATCTAAACTCTGTGCACATTAGCTGAATTCATTCCACTCCACTCCAAAGAGCCTTAGACAGAAAAGCAAAACGAAGAAGAGGTGGCTTTCCAGGGTTTTGTAAAGGATCTCCAGCAGGACGATGCTCCTTCTCATGCCCGTTTGCCAACATCCAGAAAACTCGCCTTCTGCTATCTTCCACTCCGAAGTTTAGGATTGAGTTTCCGATTTGGTTGGTGATTCTGACTTGCCTTATTTGATTTGAATCACTTGGAAGGGGGGCGGATGCCTTGGAGGCACCATAGATTGCACCCGTTGGCAACGGCGCTTTTGAGTGCCCCTAACCTTGAGGGGGCCGTAGATCGAGTTCTGGGCTAAGGTTACCGCCCTTCGAAACTCCCTTCTGGAAAAGGTGAAGTAGATCGACCAGGTTACGGAATGACCAAAGAACAAAAAAGCCAAAAACTGCTACAATCATAAATGTTCATCCTTGCCCGACTAAAGAAAGGGTTTGTGCTGCCCGCTCTAAAGGCTTTCCAAGAACTTCCTTGGGTGGGAAAGTCTAGACTAGAGCCGACGACTCGTGAAGAGATAACCCGCCAGAAGCAGGCAAGAAAAAGTCCCTCCCCTTTTTGTTTGCAAGTAGCACTAAAAGCACCAAAGCTAGCCTATCTAGTAAGCGTGCAAGTGGAGAGAATTCCATACTTGAGATAAACTATACCAAAAAATTGGAAATGAGATTCCTTCTAGGCTGACTTTCGTCTGAGCAACTACTGAACTCAACTGAGCTATAAGTTGGAGACCATCGAGATATGGGTATAGCACAGGCAGCTATGAGAGGAAATTCAGGCTCACCATCCGTCTGCATACGCCGGCCCCAACCTGGGAGACAAGGATCCTAGACTAAGTCTCAAACACGTCCGTCCCGTAAAGACATCTACTGTGCTGGCCTTATCTTTTGTCGCTAGCTTCCGCCGCATGAATAAAGGAACATGGTTCCACGCAGCGCAAGGCATCTCTTCCTGCGCTAAGGCATGTAATGCCTTAGAACTTGGCTGACACTCTTGTCATGCCCAAGTCTTACTGAGCCCTCATACCGAAAAAGCAACCAACTCGATAAGCCAACATATCCGACGCATAGCAGCTCTGTGCGTATGCAAGCATCGACCCCGCATAGCATCATCCGACAATTTAGGCAACCCGATGTTCCGACAAGGCTCTGCTTAACGGTCTCTTGCATGGCTCATTTCCCGTGCTTAGACCCACGTTTAGCAGCCCGAAAATAGGGGAGACCCCACCTACGCGCGCCTACAGGTGCTCTCGCGAAGCCTAAGCCGGTCATTGGCTAAGATCCGTTCCTGCGCGCGAAGTGCAGCAAGCAATTAGGCCTTGCTTTCATTTCGACGGTTGCTTTAGTGATATCGTATTCTTCCTCAAGCTTGGAGTTGCTCTTAGCTGGTCGGGTTGCCGGCCCGCAAACCCGTTTCGGTGCCATAGTTCCGGGCGCATTAGGCCCTCTTTTTGATGCCAATACCCTTCTAGAGGAATGGAAAGAAGACCAAACGAAATAGCTAAGGAATTGAACTTAGTATAACCTTTTTTGGGGAATAGAGTCTATTCTTTCTTTCTATATGCACGGCGCGGTATAAGGGCGGTGGGTTTTAGTGGGCATAGGTTGTAGTTCCTTTTCCAGAAGAGAATTCATCATCCGATTCAAGATCCAGACCTGTGCGCTTGAGCAGCACTCCCAGTGTAAGGGGATAACTCTAACTACACAATTCTGGTGGCATAGCAAAAGCCTCATCTTCTTTTTTTTTAATTCAGGGGGGTGTGCGAATAATTTTTTTTTTGCACTTCTGATACGGATGTGGAATCCTATGCCTAAGCCATGCTTGCTTCTGGCTGGGAAGAAGAAGTCCCCTTTCTTTTTGCTTTTCCAGGGAATCAATTTGCCTATGGTTGATTTTCTATCAAGAGAGAAAGCCAGCATTAATACCTTCCTTCAGCTTTAAGAGGTAGGGGCTGCGCATCTGAATAGGCCCTAAGTTGCCCGATGCAAGGATCCTTTTGCTTACCGATAAAAGAATGCCTTTTTTTTTAGGGTGGGTCTTTCTTTATATACCTGAGGATCTTTTTTAGTTCATCCAAATTTACTTCTTCTGCGGAGATAGCATAACATACATTGACAACCAATCCCCACAACATATGAGAGGTTAGGACGAGTGATAGTAATCTCGATGAAACTCCCAACTCATCTTCTGCCCCTCTGTGATGAAAGGAGGATCATCAAGGAGATCCCAATTTTCTAAAGATAACTTGTGATTTTGCCCCTTTTTCTAGTTGTAAGTCTTGTCCACCTTAGCGTTACAATGAAAAAAGAACTTTCTCATCATTGCATCCTTTTTCTAGAGCTAGGCTATCTTTCTTCAAGTGAGAGATCGGATCGTGAAACCTCCGCCTTTGGGCTCCTCTGAAATCCTATGCTCATGTCTTTATCCTAAGGGCTATAGAACTATCTCTGGCAAGCATTAAGCCGTCGAACTGCCGACTCTAGTTGCTTCTACGTGCTATATTCTCTTCGCCTAACACATTCAACTACCTTTTCTTGCAACGAGTTCGACTGCAGCTCACATTTTGTTTATAATCTCTTTTTATGTGGCTCCCCCTTCAGGTTCGGTTTTCTTAGTTGGAACCTCTTTTTCTTTTTAAACAGCCCGAGCTAGATGACAAAGCTGAGCTCGAAGGTACCTTTTTGATGCGGTAGAAGTACCTCGCAATCTTTTCTTCTGTTTTGCTGGGAAAGTCTTTCCTCGGAATGTAAGTCAAAGCCTTGAAGAGTTGTCTCCCCAATCTGACTCTGGAATAAAAACCTTGATTACATGCATCTCGATATTTTCTGAAGAGTGAGTGCTGGCCTTTTCATATTGAATCACAGCCATTTCCCTCTTTCTTGGGATCAAACTCCAGGGAACAAGCTTAAACACTGATGCAAGCTGTCAATCATTAGATTGTTCTTTTTGGTTTGATAAAGGCCGGAGCCTTTGATAAGCAAGAAGCCAATGTTGTAATTCTTGAGGATGATTCTTTGAAGCAATAATTCCATAAGCAAGTACATGACACTCTCTTTGACTTGAAAGCTCCGAAGAAGACTGAAACTGACCCCACTTTCATTGACTAGTAAGTGATAGCTGTCAGGTTCGCAGAATGACCGATGAAACCAACTGAATCCACTCTCGTGACATGATCGAAGTTCGATCCACCACTTTGAGGAAAGAGATGAGACGGTCTACCCGTCTTTACACATACGAGAAATCACTCACGACGGACAAGAGGTGTCGACAACGTGAGCTTTACTGCCTGGCTTTCGGCCTTCTTTCTTGATCCAACTTCATGACTCTTTGAGACCACTACTTACTGCTTGTGCTTGGCTCAGGATATCCTCCTTTCTTCAAAGCTTTCTACTCAAGTGAGGAAAGGTGCAAACCTTCACAGCCTTTTTTTTTGCCCAAATGAGAGGTATGCGGAGAGAGTCCTTACTTTTCTTTCTCTTGCCTTTTCCGACATAATTCGGGGCTATCGGTTCCGTTCTGTTCTCTCTCTACTCTCTACCTCTTTTTTGACCTAACTTAACAATCTTTTTATGCCGGCCATACCAACATGGGAAACCTAGCTTCCCTCCCTTTGAAGTGCATTTATCAGATCAGCTCCCCGAGTCACTAGAAAGAGGGTGAAAGGCCCACTACTTCTTCATTCATGGCCTATTTTTGATTGATCTCCCTTTCGTATTCATTCGACCTGAGGCAAAAGAGAAGTCATACAGAAAGGTTCTTTCATGCAATGCATAACGGGCGGGCCTCCTATGGATTCCTCCAACTCAATGAATGAAGGGAGGAGTATGAGGAAGGCTGGCTTTCTATATGAAGATGAAAAGAAAAAGAAAAGGGTCAAACCATACCATATCTTACTGAATAATCTGACTGAACGAGGAAGAGCTCCTTATGTGGTCTCACTTTACCACCATCTGAAATGCGCGAAACTTCGATTGGTGGAAGCCAGTCTATGAAGATTCTCCCTTTTCTTACGTGCATTCCCCTCTTTCGGTAAGCATCCAGTATCTCAGCAAATGAACATTTCTCTAAGCTTATCCTGTAGCTTATACGTCGTTTGAAAGCTGCTTCAAGGATCCAACGAATAGCTAAGGTTTGTTGACGATCCCTGGCTACAATCCCAGGGACATCATAAATAGTACCTGCTACTCCTACTACTTTTTCTACTTCGCATATGGGCTTTATATTTCTCTACGGCGTCAACCATAAGTTTGATTACATCGCGTTCAGTTTGAGCTGGGCGATGAAAAGTTTGATAAACAATAGCACGAACTCTCGTTCTTTTACCTTCTTTCATGCGAAAGTTGACCAACTTCTTGATCATTGTTTTTGCTCACCATCCAAGCCCCCATATAGCTTAGAATTTCCGAGCAATTGGAAGCCGCTTTCGATGACGAGGCCGATAAATTGATATTACGCAATCGTGACTGTCCATCTTTATCAGCCAACTCCCCTCTTTCCATCTTTCTTTTCAGAGTTTACCACTCTTCATTCATAGCTTCTTTAACTTTTTTTAGGGTCTCGCTCCCGGAGTTCAAGAGTATACACTCTCCTTTCATACGGCTCCGTCCCGGCATCAGGACCTCCCCTTTCCTTTGACCAACGGGTCCTCGAACCAAGCGGTCTGGCCTCCACCTACATGAACCCTCCGTCGGGTGAAAGTTTGTTGGAACTGGTTTTCCAATTCCATCCAGAACCGGGAGTTCTCATTTTCAATGGAGGCCAGTTACGAGCGAGGATTTAAGATCCCCACCCGTTCCACCAACCAAAAAGTATATCTATTGCGCGGCTCACGTCCTCTGGCTCGTGCACCGGAATCTTTCTAGTCCTCACGAGTTGGTCTCTCTTTTCTCATTTTGACCCTGTGGTCGAACTCCTCCAGGGTCCGCTCTGTGGCGCGAAACTGTCTCGAGGTCATGAGATCGCGCTCCTCCTCCTCCTCCCTTTTGTTTTCTTTCTTGTTTTTTCGAGTTCATCCAGAGAAGGTCCTGTGGGTATTCTTGAACAACCTCTGAAGGAGAAGGGGATGCCTGCGTTTGTTGTTGATATGGGTCAAGAGGTACCGGTCACCCAAATTCTCGAGTTTGAATAGGGTCGGGGTTCATCATATTGAAAAGTGGCATGGCTTCGGTTTCGATGAAAATGGAAAGAATCCAACCTACTATCCACCCACGCCAGATCCCCTAAACAACCTACATCCAAAGATGAGAGTTGTTGAAGAGCCTTTTTTTTTTTAACGGCTTATACCCAAAAAAGAAGTATGACACGCACTAGATGTAATGGAACGACGGGATGAAGCCCAGAAGAAACTACAATAAAAAAGAATGGAATGAGGGCATAGGTTGCCATTTTTCGGAGCTTCTCTTTACGAAAATGTTTTTTTACCCTGGGGGCTCTATTGTAGAGGGTCTGCCGTTGTTAACCGGGAAAAGAGTGGGACTTGAAAAGAGGATGGGAGAGAGGGGAACTCAAACAAGTAATAGAAGAGAGGAGAGAGCCTTCTAAAAGCCGTACTGCTGCTGTTGTTTCTATACGAAAATTGTGTGAATTTTGTTAGCGGCAGCTATCCTGCATGAGACTTTTTCTTCACCTGTAATTCCGCCTCCGTTTTTTTACAGCAGCATTCCTTTCAAAACAAAAAGTCAGAGTTAGTGCTCATTGACCCCCTTTTGTTGTTCGAAGTCAATGAATTCCTTTCTTATCTTACGCAATTTTAGTTGGAAATGCTTTTAGCGCGTATTGAGACTTCCAAAGTTGAGGAGGTTTTCGGTTTCGCCTTTCCCCTTGGGCTTTATCTTCTTATGTAGTTGAAGATACAACTTGTACTTTTTCATGTACGAATTCTGTAGAAAAGCTAGTACCTCGTTAGCATTGCAACAACACGAAAAGAAAGCGAGATACTGGAATACGAGGGGAAGGAGCGCTCACATTTTGTTTTACGCCTTTGCCTTGTATCTTCCTTATGTCGTTGTCGATTGATTGAAACATTTTTTTTTGAACCGGGTGCCCTTAACTCCAAGTTTCTGTCCGGACGAATTGATATTAGGACTCCGAGAACTAAGGTAGAGCATGGCTTGCTTATTCCTCGAACGAGCTCCAAACTAGTTGCTTCCAGTTTGAGCTCCGTCAAAGCCTCATTAAAGAATTGCTTGAACCCTTGGCTTACCATTTCTGAGTTGGCTCCTTCCAACATAGCAAAAGCTATATCGTCAGCGTAGCGCACATACCTAATTCTCGCTGATTTACTCATAAAGTCTTGCATCTTCACATCAAGAGTCGAAAAGTCTCGGCCGAAACAAAAGAAAAAGGATGCAATGATGAATACACAAGAAGATCAGACGAAGAATCGCGATCTATGGCAATTTGACTTTCAACAGAAGGCCAGTTCAAGTCATCTCATTGATGTTCATCACCTGTCACAACTCTCGTTCTTTTTTAAGCCTACAGAAGCTCGTGATCTTTCTTACTTTCTTTCAGGAATGAGTGGGACTTTCTTTACTATTTTAGAGTATCCCTCATGTAGTATGAAATTCTTAGTGTACCATAGGCGGTAATCTGGCTTTAATCGATTTCCTTCTCTAGTTAAAGATTAAAATATGGATACTAGCTCTGCTCTATGCTAGTTGGTAGCTCACCAGGCTCTTCTGTTAGCCTCTCGAGAGCCTTCTCTCTATGCCTCCTTTCTTGTTGCTACAGGCCTCTGAAAAAGATCAGATAGGAACTAGTTCACCTCTAACAACTATCGAAAAAGGCTTTCTTTGAGGGTGTAGGATTTCAATATCGACTTGAATTCCACTTTATCAAAGTCTAGTCCTTATGCGCTAGGGCGCTCATCCGTTACTTCAAGTGCTTTTCCTTGAGCTAATCCTCTTGCAGGAGCTCGGACAGTTCGAGCGTTAGAAGTAGCAGAGTCAAGGTAGTATTCCCTGTAGCAGCACTCTAGTATTTAGTAAATTCTTTGACTAAGGCCTAGAAGAACTCTCGATAAAAGGCCTGATTTACATATGTGTGTATGCAAGACCGCTCCTGTAGTTCAAGGCAGGTAAGGGCTGGCTGCTCATGAGGGGGAGGCACCATCACTCTGTCTCGAAGGCAGGTTAAGTCAAGTGCCAAGTCAGGGTAGTGCATTAAGGAGCAGCAACTATCGCATCAGCTAGAGCTGCATTAGGCATTGGAAAGGTGCTTAATTCCGAGAGCGCTTTTAGGCTTGAAGCGGAGAGGGAAGCATACGTAGGACAGTAGGCCCGAAAGCTGTTAGCAAGTAGGCGCTGCGCTGTATTGCTAAGAGGCGAACCTTGTTTTTCACTTGTTCAATACCGGTCCGCTATGAGCAAAGCGAATAGAGGAAGGCCCGGACCGTTCCGGGAGTACCAACTACCATGTAATGTCGTAGAAACTATGTTGTAGTGAGGGGTAGTTGACTTCGTCATGTATTCTTTCGGGGGTAGGTAGTTCCTTTTGAGGGAGCCCCATGCGATGCGTATATATCAAGAGGACTACGGGTGCTCCTCCTCCACTAAAAGCTTTGAAGCCCCAACTTTTTTTGGTATTCTAAGTCAATCAGCTATACATCCTCCTTGCATGTTGGTATGGTACAAATCGATTAGGAATGAGCGTAGCGCAGTAGCTGTTGTTCTTGTGGTCTGTATAACAGCATCAGTAGAGTAGTGATCTCTTCTCACAACCGTCTATCCATCTTCTTAGTTTAGTTTTCCTGTTGTATGTCTAGCTATCTGTCGCATTATGTTACTGTGTTCTGCGAGCCTCCTTGCTTCCTTAAGCCACCATTCTGGAGTCGAGTTGAGTTGTCGGAGATCCGTTGAGGCGGAGACTCTGTAGTGCCTGAAGAGGGAAAAGAGAGTTCAGTGTTTGCAGCCTTAAGCCTTAACTTAAAGAAGGGAAGGAAGGCTTTCTTCCCGAACGGTCTTCAGCCTTGGGCTAGACAAGAACTTCGTTGGCAAAATGTACCGGATTTGGCTTCTGCGATCATTGCTGCAGAAAGAATGGTAGATGACATGGAAAAACCTACTCATTCGCACAAACAAAGGGGAACTACCCCAACATATCAGTGTCTCTATAGAGGAGATAAATGTCTTAGACTGTAAACACTTTACAGGGTATAACTCTATATACAGGGTAGTGGCAAAAAAGAAATCCCATCTGAAATATTCAGAAGCCGTTCTTCAGCTGTATGTTACTGTGCGCATAGCCTTGCCAGTGACCTCTCATAGTTGTTGTGTTGTATATAGGGGGCCATTCCTATAAGGTGATCCAGCTAACTTAAAGTAAGGGAAGTACGCCCATTACAGGAAGGTTATACTGGAAAAAACTGAAAGGATAATGGACAGAACTATACCAGGGTCAGACAGCATCGAAAGTAGAAAAGATGAATAGGATTATTCCTACCTTCAGGATTACTGTAGATGTCAAAATCCCAAATATTTCACTCTAACGATTATTTCAAAATAAACACAATGTTTCACCACCGTAATCTTTTCTTTAAAGCAGTAGCAGCTGTTGATAATTTGGAAGTTTTCGATATCGTTCATAAAATGAAAAATCTCAGTCTGAATGATCAGAGTTCTAATATTCATAGTCCTAGTAGTAGTAAACCATCTAGTAGTAGTAATCCATCTAGTAATATCTCATTAGTTTCTAAACCTAATATAATGTATTCATCGACTAGCAGAATTATGGAAAGATTTAAATCAATGAAGCATTCGCAGTTTACGCGTCAAGTTATGGATCTTACAAAATTACCATTTATTGATATCCCCAAGATAGTAACGGATCTAACTTCTAATTCAACTAGTTTATATTTATCATTAGGCTTTCGATTTATGCCCGGTCAAAGTGATTTTCTATTAAAAAATCTGAGATTACCTGAGACCTTAGATGGATTAAAAGGGTTAGAGATCAGCTAGGTCTAACGTTAGCAAAGATAGTCTTACCAATCGTGGTACCCTCAAGTTTGAGGTTTCTCATCAATACATGCAAAAGGCTCTTTGCTCATGAATCGTGTTTTGCTTGAAGCTATAACTTATAATTCAGGATTTTATGGTCGTTTCTTGGTATTGGCACAAATTGGCGTAGGTTGTACAGTATGGTATGGTTTTGTTCCCGGAGATGGTAACATTCCTCCTTTATTAGATGATTCTGTAATATCCTTGTTCTCACCAATAGAGAATTATGAACAATTCTTTTACAATCCGGATTCTTATGTTCACCCAGGATTTTCAAAGATGACATTGATGGAAAACCAAGAAAATACTATATCAGCACTGTCAACAGCCTATACTTCAGAGAAACCATTTCAGGATATCAAAATAGCTATATCTAATAATACTCTAATCTGCTTTTGGGTATAACCTTAGGTTTGGTAATAGTAGTCTTAATTTCAGTAGGTATTTCTCCAATCGAAACATGATTATGAATATGAAATATGGCATAATTACAAGATCTTACAGTTGTATTAATCCACAGTGTTCGTTAGAAGAGCTTGCATTATCTATTGAAAAATATTACAATGGTCTAACTGATATCTTTTCAGAGTTGACAGTCTCAAGAATGAGGGAGATTCAACATCAAATAAGGACAGGAAAATATACTCTTTCCCCATTTAAACTTAAATTCTTTAAGCAAATAGCTCATATAAATGAAAAAAACAACTGTTATTATTATCTTATGCATATGCTGCTAGATGATTCCATTATCTACTACGGTATTTTATCTCCAATTCCCGAAGATAGACTTGTTCTTATGGCGCTTGGCGGAATGTTAAATACTAGAATTATAAAATTGAATCTTCTTAATTCGTCTTCCTTTGGCTTCAAATTAAGACTAAAAGATTATTATGTACATATTTGTTCTTCGATAGAAGTGCCTATCTCAAGGGTTTATAAGTTAGATATGATGAACTCACTTAGAAGAATCAATAAAGAAAATCTTTTGACTAAGCTTGAACCAATAGTATCAAATACTTATATAAATCAATTATTGAAAGAATATCTATATAATAAGATTATTCATGAGGGGAGGATTATTTCTATATAATGGATGATATTATTCCACCCTTTGGATTTCTAACAGATATACTTCTCAATTTTGCTTTAATAGAATTGGATAATCAATTTCATCAGTATTTCCAGCCTTCTCGTATACTAGGTATGCTCATGAAGTTCTAGTAACCACTTCCCAGAAAGAGTCTTTGTGTGAATTATTACTTTTTTCACTTTTTGTTTTGATAGTCTCAATTTGAAAGGAAAAATAGTCTCTATTGGACCGGGAGATAATCCTATCCCTAGTCTTCAAGGAGGTCTAATTAGTCTTACCGAAGATGGTAGACTCCTTATAATGGAAAGAGAATAGCATCTATCCTCTTTTGACCGATAGGTATCTTTCTACGGTACCGGAGTCTCTGTTGCTGTTCTTGATTATCCCATTTTCTTGATTAAGGTCCAAAGATGATTCTAGAACTTTCAGGATATGTTTTCAGAGGAAGCTGAACAATAAATACGTCCTTTACAGTAAAGTGTCTTATTGACTCCTCGGTCACTATGTCAGTTGCTTCTGTCTATCCCTAGATGAAATCCTATCTGTCCCGTCAGTCAATCAGGAGGTGGTTCTGGTAAAGGTTTGTAGTTATAAGGATGGATGTTATTCAGATCATCTGTCTTTTTAGGTTTCTGCTCTATAGGTGGTTCAGTTCCTTCATCTTCTTTAGATAATCTCGTAATATTCTCTACATTAACCTCTCTGTTGTATGCTTTCATTCTTTGTTCTACTAATTGTTCTTTGAGAATCATATTCTCATTCTGTAGTTGATTGGTTTCGTTCCATAGTGATTCCATTATTTTTCTGCTAACGTTATTTAGGCTTGATAAGTCTATGACCTCGATTGGTTCTGTATCTACCCATATTGTATCCTGATATACAGGAATCCTTTTGTTCTCCTGGTTAATTCCTATCTTCACAAATGTATTATTCTTTCTGATCTCAAGAGTGTGCCAATCAACCTTGAAGTTTGATGTAACCAGTACCTTTTCTGTACGAGATGGGTCAGCGTACTGTGACTCAAACCATTCAGGATATACCTGGTCTTTTGCAGGTCCCTTGTACTTGAGAACTACTTTACCTCCTTCAATTGGTATGTACTTATAGGATTTAGGGGCTAAAAAATATCCTTTCATTATTCTGTCCTCTAGCTTAAACATTCCTAAGACAGAAGAAGAAATCACATCTTTTGGTAGTGGATGACCAAGCACAACTGAGTCAGTGTCCGTGTAGTAGCAGTCATCTTTGGATATAAAGGGTACATATGGATCCGAGCTGATGCAGTGATAGCCGCAGCTAGTTGAACAGCGGAATTCTTCGGTGGGTTCCACAAATCCATTTGGGTATTTTCGGTATTGCTAAAATAGGTAACGATGTAGATGTTATTGCAAAGCATATCAATGTATATGATCTCATTATTCCTGAACAAATGTTTGTATCGATTCTCATCGCAGATCTCGGTTAGTGAGCTTTTTGGGTAATACCGAATCTACCGTATAGAGAATTCATAAGGGTCTTGTACACATAGGACAAGGACTCATTACCCTCTTTCCTAGCAGAAACCCTGCTCTCAAAGAGAGTGCTAACAAAGCTCTTGAAGGGCTTTCCATCTTCTCAAAGAGATATCCATTGATTGGGAGAACTTTGTAGCCTAGTCTTCTAGCAAACTTTAACTCCTCACTATAATACACTCCAATAAATTTACCGGTTGGAAAGATTATAGTGTTATTCTTGTCTCGATAGGGTAGAAAAGGCCTCTTCAGAGTCTTCGGACATTCCACATATGCTTTAATAAAGCCAAAGACGCTATCATCTAACTCCTTACCCACCATATTACTATGCCAGACAGGTTTTCCGCCAGGCATTGGAAATTCCTTCATTACAAAGGGATAGAGAGAGTTCACATCGTAGTAGTACAGGTTCTCCCCATATGGAATGTATGTATCTGTATGACCACCGTAGTAACCACTCCTGATAAATTCATCCTCATTCCTATTTGGGATATGGATAGGCCAATTTACATCATCGTAGAATTTCTCATACGAAAGATACAAAGAGCTAGAGAAGAAAGGGTAATTTTACTTTCTATGTCCACCTTATAGAGATTCCAATAGATCTCTTGAGCTTTTTGCATTACAACCACCAAGCAGAAGGATGTCCTGCTTCATATACAATAACAATTCCCTATGTCTCTTCTCCTTACAATTTATATCTATTTTCTCCTTTTTCTCATTGAAAAGATAATCCTTATCAGTAGTCAGATAATCAAAATTAATAATATCATAAGGGATTTCACCTTTCAGGCCTAGTTCAGGGCAAAGATTCTTAGCTAGTGAGCTAAGTTTGCCGGGGAGAAGATTCAAGGAGTCTCGTAAGCGGAATAGATTCTTTGTATCAGAATATACTACTATCTCGTAAAGACGATGGTTCCTAATCAGAGGTTTTAGTTTGTAATTCTGATGATGACATGCTAGATGCTTAAGTAATAGAATACCATCAAACCTAGAGAAATTGTGAAAGTAAATAGTTAAGGATTGTTTTTCATTTCGTACAAGAGATACGATCTTTGACACCAAGTCATAAAGGACCTTAGTACTCCTTTCTTCAAAGGAAGAAATTTTGATTGAGTGGTCCTCGCTGAAATTAGTATAGATCAGACGATCTGTGATCTGTTCACCAGGACGAACCAACAAGAGACCCGCAGCATAAGGCTTATGTTCATTATTTATCAGTATTGTCTCGATATCCGCTACAATGAAAGGTTTCAGCTCCTTACGAGATGCTTTGAGTGCTGTAATATGGCATGGATAGATACTACGCTTACTATTTCTGATCTCTTTTAATCTTATTATAGGTTCCATCTCACTCAATTTGTCTTCAAAGATTGACAAAAGAATGCGTTCTCTTTCATCTTCAGTTAGGGAAGGACCATCCCTATTTTGACAACCCTATTGTGGCTGTCCATATAGACTCGGATTGTCAGTTAGTTACTAAATAGGTGTCGTAAATTTCACTGTATTTAATAAGACTTCGAAATATATGATCATAGACCACACGTTTCGGAATTAAATCATCATTTTCATAAGTCAAGGGGATAGCGGAACCTATTGTAAATGTTATCTCCTCGGAGTTAGACTGGTTTATGGTTTTGGATGTTATAGTGTCTGTACCTTCCAAAATTTGATGGAAGTTTATGAAACGTGAAATCAAAGTGCTAAAGCACGAACCCCCATTACTGATGGACAAATCCGTTTGGATCGATAGATCTACTTTCAAGTTATAACATTTGAATTTCTCTGACATTCTACGTTCCCGAAACGGATCCTATCAAATATTTCACATTTTCTATGATCATCTCTATTTTAGGTATTCGGGGAATCCTCCTTAATAGACGAAATATTCCTATTATGTCAATGCCAATTGAATCAATGTTATTAGCTGTGAATTCGAACTTTTTGGTATTTTCCGTTTCTTCGATGATATGATGGGTCAATCATTTGCTTCATTGGTTCCAACGGTGGCAGCTGCGGAATCAGCTATTGGGTTAGCCATTTTCGTTATTACTTTCCGAGTCCGAGGGACTATTGCTGTAGAATTTATTAATAGCATTCAAGGTTAAACATGACTCCTAGAGAATTACCAAAATACGAAGTTCTCTTCTCCTTTCATTCTCTTCTTTCTTTTTGATTTGGACTTGGTTGGCAGGGTCAGGGCCTTTCTCGCTGGGCGAGCGCATCCGATTCGAAGTCCTTTCCTAAACCACTTCCCGTTCTGTTGCTGAAATCTCGAGAAAAGCTTGATAAATGAGATGGAGTTCCACGAATATGCAGGCTAGAAAGATGCTATTTGCTGCTATTCTATCTATTTGTGCATTAAGTTCGAAGAAGATCTCAATCTATAATGAAGAAATGATAGTAGCTCTATGTTTTATAGGCTTTATTATATTCAGTCGGAAGAGTTTAGGTAATACTTTCAAAGCGACTCTCGACGGGAGAATCCAGGCTATTCAGGAAGAATCGCAGCAATTTCCCAATCCTAACGAAGTAGTTCCTCCGGAATCCAATGAACAACAACGATTACTTAGGATCAGTTTGCGAATTTGTGGCACCGTAGTCGAATCATTACCAATGGCGCGCTATGCG